>NC_043700.1:105071383-105124654 GCF_006229205.1 Suricata suricatta | reverse complement strand
GAAAATAATTGCATATGTTAAAAAAATATGAAACTTTATAAAGTAAAAAAAAAATCATTCGAGCTCAGAGAAGACATTTGGAAAGCAATGGTGTCAGAATGAAATTTCCAACAATTTGTTAACATTTTTATAATATTTAAAATCTAGAAAACATTTTGATTTGTGAGTTCTGTTGGTTTAAATAAAGTGCAGTATATTTTTTTAAAAAAAGGAAAAAAAAGTATTTTAGAAATACAACAGAGGTCCTCCGTTTTCAAATTAAATTCTGCTTGAAAAGATAAAGAATAGCTACATTTCTTTAACATTTAATACAAGGTAGTTCTATAATTAACTCCACTTTATGGATAAAAAACATTAATATTTACAGAGATGGATTTTTTTGGCATCATACTCCTAGTAAGCAGTAAAGCTCCGATTTTGATACTAACACAGACCTATCTGAATTTAGAGTTAATTCCCTCTCTAGTAATGGGAAACCAGTCATCAGTCTAGAAGGTTAGATTCTTAGGCCTGTGATTAGTGTGATCAATGGAGGATTATACCCAAAACCTTAAGTTGAAAATATTCATAGTAGCTCAAAGTGTATCTTTGAAGTATTTCATTCCCTATATAAAATAACAGTGGCAATAATAATAATAAATATTCTTAGGAACCACAGGCTGACACAATGTGATGAATCTGGTCACAGAATTCCTTAGAGTTTTCATTGTTTTCACATTGTATGGCTCTTAATTCTATCTTCTTAAGAACATTGTTGTTGGGATTTATATGAGCTTATGTACATTAAACAAAATACCCATGTTTGGGTCCAAACTTTAGCTACTATTAATATTTGTTTCTGCCTTCCCCCCAGAAGTACACCCCAAAACATTTTCAGATGGCACACCTTGTGCCTGATTCATGCTCAAAGCCCCCTACACCATAAGATTCTGGTGTGTATTCAACAAATGTTTATTGAATGAACTCATACTATGTAGCATCCATAACTAGTTTCACAGTCCTATATATAGAGACAGTATTTAATAACCATATTTTAGAAAAGTTACAACCTCTTTATGAAATGAAGATGTCAAAATATAACAATACAATTACTTTAATATTAAAACTCTTAAATCTTAGTTTTAATTTATAACCCCAAATCTAAAAGTTCAAGCATTTCTTTTATTCTATAAATATTTATTTAGAAAATGAGTTTTCTAATGGCACACATTAGAAAAGCCACATTTTTTCAATTTTACAATTTAGTATAGGAGCTGAAATTCAAACAGTAAAAAGGTAAATGAAATTGAAATAAGACTTTTTCTTTCATATAACTGATTTCAATTTATGTAATTATGATTAATATCTGTCTTGCCGATGAGACAGTAACATTCATTAGGACAGTGACCATGTCCATTTCTCATCTTCTATTATCCCCAGTACCAAAGACAGTGACCAGAACACATGCACACTTAAAAAATATGCTAAATGTTTATTATTGAGTTGTAAATATATTAAGTCTTATAGAATGTCAGAGGTAAAAAGATTGTTTCCAGTCTGTATAACTATAGAAGACTATCTAAAGGAAATAGTTCTTGAGTTGACCTTAGAGAATGAGTTAGAATTTCAGTAGGTAGGGTTAAAAATGTGTGCTTGAACAATGAGGAGAAGAGTATAGGGTTGGAAAAGATGATATCAAGTAGATAAAATTGCTTAAGTAATGATATGGCAGACAAAATATAAACATATTCAATGATAGCAAGTGAACTAGCTAAAATGTGGGGTTGGGAAGAAGGATTTTGCAGAGAATAAGATCAGATCAAAATTCAGAAAGGCTTGAAATTCAGACTTAATATGGAGTATTTTTGTACAGGGAATGAGGTAGCATTTTATGCACTTAAATCTGGCAGTGGACTAATGCAGAACAGTTACTGCATTAAAATAGTGGTAGTAGGAAATTCAGTTATAAGACAATTGCAAAAATCTAAGTAAGATGCAAATAACACCATGAAAATGTATCTTCTCATCAGTTTCTGCAAGATGCTTCCTTAAAATCAGCAAAATGTTTAATTTGGGGACTAATTTGACTTTACAGATCCTCTTGTCCAAACCCTATATTTTATAATTTGGGAAACTACAGGCCAAAGAGATCCAATGACTTGCCCAAAAGTGCAAAGGCAAGACTGGATGTGGATCTCCTCATTTCTAGTCCAATTGTTCTTCCCATTATAAGTGTGTGCCTCCCTCAAGATGACTCTTTAAATTAAAAGGAATTAACAAAGCAACAAATGCAGAATTAGGACCTTTATTGCTATTTCACTAACCGAATAGTAACCTTATTTAATAGATCTTCCATGCCACACAGACATCCCGCTGAAGCATTGTAATAAATGTAATAAAAGGGGAGATTAGGCCAAACATCAGTGGGAAGACATTAATTAGAGGAGGACCTCACCAATTCTCAGTTGACTAATCCTCAAACCCTATAATTCTCATAAGAAAACTGGCAATCTTGCTTTACTTCTTCTCAAAGAGAGTTTCCAGCCAAAGAGAGTGGCAGGCTCAAGTAATCAGAATCTCATTAATTTTATTAAATATACTATTAAGTCCCATAATAAATAATTAAGCCCTATTAAACAGATATTTGATAGTACATTTCATCCCTTCTTATTTATAGACATAAATAAAATGACAGTGCTTACAATGAGAATCATAAAACATAATTGTTGTTATTGATGATAATAATACCTTATGTTTGTTTTAGAGATTTTAAAGCTTTTCAAGCATGACTGTTGCATCATAATTGGCATGCAAAGCATTTATGACTTAATCTATATAAATAAAGTTTTCATCTGCTAGCTATTACAACATCACTTAAAAATGGTTAGACAGATTTTTCACCAAATTTGGCATGTATCTTTGCGATGACCTGGCTTAGGAAAGTAATAATTGTTTAATATATCCATTGGGGAGGTCCCTGGCAGGGTGCTCTCAAAGGAGAGGCCATCATTATCCAGAAACTGCCAACAGTGTTTGAAGATACACTAGGCAATGTCAACTGTAACACAAAGATGTAAGTCTCCATTTATCCTACTAGAACATAAGCTAAGGCACTTTTCTGCCTACTACTGAAAACGCTAAAGGGTTTTGAAATTGTTTTTTCTCCCTATATCACTCAGTTCTACTCAGATTGATAAATGTTTCCCACTACTAGTAAAATTCATAGTACTATAATTTTCTTTGTTTTGACAATGTGCAGATTACAAATACAACACAGAATTCATCATTTTCAGTTGAATCACAGTACTTTGCATACAGCCATTAAGTAATTGCAGAATTGCCCCCTCAAGATGTCCATGCCCTGGTGCCTGGAACCTGTGAATATGTTACCTTGCATGGCAAGGGGAACTTTACAAATGTAATTAAAATGATGGAACTTAAAATAGATTACCAGGGATTTTCCAAGTGAACCCAATCTAATCAAACAAGCCTTTAAAAACAGTTAACTTTTCTGATTGTAGTCAAAAAAGGATGCTACAGAAGAAATCAGAGAGTTTAGAAAGAAAAAGTCAGAGGGAGTTGAAACATGATAAGGAATCACCATTGTTAAAAGGGGTTTCATGGAAGACTTGAGAAAGAATGCAGACAGTCCTTAAAAGCAAAGACTGGTCCTAGCTGATAGCTAACAAAAGAAATAGGGATCTCAGTCCTACAATCACAAGACACTAAATGCAGCCAATAACCTGAATGAGTACCTAGGTAGACTCTTCCCAAGAGCATCCAGTAAGGAATGCAAAGCCTTGATTTCAGCTTTGTGAGACCCTAAGCAGAAAACCCAGTCAAGTCCATAAGGATTTCTGACCTACAGAAATTGGGAAATAATATATACATGTTGTTTAAAACTAAGTATGTGGTGATTTGTTACACCATCGATGAAAAACATATACCTATGTACGCTGGTTGATTTAATTCGTTAAGAACATGCCATATATAAAGTGCTGTTAGAGTAAATGCTTCCTTATCTTGCATGACATACAGTCTGGTTAAAAAGGTGAGATAAGATAAAAGGATGATTAGTAAGTCAAAGCAATAGCAAATAATGTGGTAATAATGATGTTATAAATAATAAATGCATATAGGTTTAAAAAAAGTAATGCCTATCTAGCATATTTCTCAATTTCATGTAATGAAGTCTTGCAAGGTTGATTTATCTAAGTAGGGGAAAGTTTCTCAAATTATTGCATAGATCAGGACCACCTGGAGTCTCCTGGAAGTCTTATTAAGTAGATCTCAGAAATTCTCACAGAATTTCTTTTTCAGGTTTATCTTTTATTTATTTATTTTGAGAGAGAGAGAGAGAGAGATGGATCAGGGAAAGGACCGAAAAAGAGGGAGACAGAGAATCCTAAGCAGGCTCTGCACTGTCAGCACAGGGCTCAGACTCTTGAACCCTGAGATCATGACCTGAGCCATCATCAAGAATCAGACATTCAACCGACTGGGCCACCCAGGTGCCCCCAAAATTTCTGATTTAATAAGTCTGGACTGAGGCTTGAGAAGTTGCCAGTTAATGGCAAGTTTCCAGATAATGCTAATGAAGTTAACCAAAAATTGAGGACCACTATGTAGAAGAAAATAAAAATTGTTTAAGCAAATATTTAAGACTTAAAAGTTCAAGAATTGTTTAGAGATTATAAGTAATCCAATATAAAAAAACAGTGCTTTGAGAAGATTAATGAGGCTATAAATATTCAGAAAATATTTGGAGTCAGGAGCAGATCTAAAGCAGAAAAAAAATAAATGAAGAAAGCCATTGCAATAATCTGAGTTTGTGAAGCCTAAACCAATGAAGAATGAGCAGAAATATAAAAAGGGAAAAGATGCTTGGGGATTAGCAAAAGACTATGAGGTAAGAAAATAATCGTTAATAATAAACAGAGTAACCTGTGATGTTATACTAAAGATAATTCACTCTTCAAGCTTTTAAGCATTTGTGTTTTATTTTCTGTTCTGTCAATTTTATTTGTGTTTTTAGAGAAATCATCCATTTCATCCAATCATCAAAGGTGTTAGCATATGAGTGTTCATAATGTCTTTTATCACCTTTTTAATGTCTGTAATAATATTTACTTTTTTATTGATACTGATAATTGTGTTCTCTCTTTTTCTTCATCAGTCTTATAAGGGGCTTTTCAACTGCATTTATCTTTTGACAAAAACAAATTTTGACTCATGATTTTCTTTAAGTTTACTTTCTCCTTCATTTATTTTGGTTTTCATCTTTATTTCCTTCTTATATTTCTGATCAATTGGATTTGGCGTCATTGTATCTACTTTATTGAGATGGAAGCATTAGAACACTGATTTTCAACTTAATCTCTTTTTTAGCACATATTTCATACTATAAATTTCCATCTAAGTTCTGTTTTAGCTACATTCCATAAATTTTGATGTGTCATATTTTCATCGTTTCATTTGGAAACTTTTTTAAAAGCCTATTATGATTTATTCTTTGACCTACAGACCTTTATTAGTATTTATTTAATTTAAAGACTTTTGTTACCTTTGCATTATTGATTCTATTAAAGTTAGAAAAACATTCTGAATTATTTCAATCCTTCTAAATGTATTGAGACTTTTGATGGCGAAAATTATACTAAATTTGATAAATATTTCATGCATTTAAAAAGCATGTGAGTTCTGTCATTGTTGGATACAGTGTTCTATGTATGTTAATTAGGTCAAATTTGTTAGTTGTACTATTTATGTTTTCTATATTCCCACTAAGATTTTTATCTTCTTGTACCCTCTGCTATTGGGATAGGTCTATTTAAATCACTCACTCTGATTATGGATTTATATATGTCTCTTTTTCTTTCAGTTAATTTATGCTTTATATTTTCCAGTGTTACAAAAATAGATCTAAGATTGTGATATTGTCCTGGTGGGTTTACAATTTATCATTTAAAATGGTCCTGTTTATCTCCAATGATAGCTCTTGACTTAAAGTATAATTTCTCTAGAACTACTTATTTTCAGCTAGTATATACATTACACATATTTTTCCATCCTTTTACTTGCAATCTTTGTCTTATGTTTGAGATGTGTCTCTTTTAAGCATCACATAGTTTGTCTTTCCCCAAGTCTGAAAACCTTAGTATTTTTTTTTGGTAAATTAGGCCAGTTACATTAAATTAAATATTGATAAAATGTTTATATCTCTCATATTTTTTCCTATTTGATCTGTTTTACATTTGTCTGTCATCATTGCTGTCTTCCTGAAGACTAAACAAACTTCATTTGTATTATTCCATTTTCTGACCTGTAAACTTGTCAGGTATGCATTCTTTTAGATGTTACTATAGATTTTACAACATACATCCTTTATTTATGATATTTTAATGTAAATTATTACCACTTCCCTAAAAAATAGTAAAATCTCTAAACATCTTTTTTTTTGTTTTATTTGTTTTAATGTTTATTTATTTTTGAGAGACAGAGCACAAGTGGGGGAGGGTCAGAGAGAGAGTCAGGGGGCCCGGGGGGGGGGGGCAGTGAGGGGGGGAGACAGAATCTGAAGCAGACTCCATGCTCAGAGCTGTCAGCGCAGAGCCTGATATGGGGCCGGAATCCCAACTGCGAGATCATGACCTGAGCTGAAGTCAAATGCTTAACCAACTGAACCACCCGGGTGCCCCTAAAATCTCCAAGCATCTTAAATCCAATATTACCTCTTCCTGCCTTTTAAGTTATTTTTTGAATTTTTATTTTTCAAATATTCTACAAATTCTTTAAACTCCATGAGACATTATTTTGTGCAGTCAATATTTATCTACACAATTACATTTTCCAATACTCTTTATTCCTACAGTTCTGTTGTCTTATCTCTTTCTTTAAAAGCCCTCTGTTCTTTAAGAACTCTTTTTAGTATTTATTTCAATTCAAGTCTTTTTATGACAAATTCTTTCTGTTTTAATTTGCTTAACATATTTTTAAAGTACACTTCATTTTTAAAGGTTATTATCTTTGGATATAAATTCTAGACTCACTGCCATTTTCTCTCAACTCTTTAGAATTGACTTCTAGCTTTCATCATTTCTGCTGAGAATTGACCTGCCAGCCTTAAAGTTATTTATTAAAATTTTTTCTCTTTGTCCTTGGTTTGCAGCAGTTTGACTATGGTATGTGTGTGCTGGTTTTGTTTGTTTGGTATGTTTCCTTTTGGGGGTTTGTTGAGATGTTCAAATCTGTGGGTTTCTGTCTTTGATCATTTTGGCAACATACTTAGCCATTATCCCTTCAAATATACTTCTTGCCAATTTTCTGTCTTCTCTGTTACTCCAATTACATATATATATGCTTTTTCATATCATGCCACATTTCTTTAACTTTGTTCTATATTTCCTATTCTCTTTTTTGCTTAAATATGTATATTTCCTGTTGACTTATATTATATATAGCTCATTAATTCTGCCTTCTGGTATGACCAATCTGTTGCTAAACCCATACATTGTATTCTTAATTTCAGATGTGTTTTGCAGGTTTATTGTTTCCAACTTGTTGCCTTTTCACTAACTATAATTTTATTTTGAGATTCCCTTTATTTTCATCTTCATTTCCTACTATTTTCTACTCTTTGCCTGAACATATGTATAGTAAATTCTTGTTTGCTAATTTAAATATCTGGATCCACCATGGTCTCCTTTTAGTATTAAGTTATTTTATTTAAGTTATTGGTCATTTGGTCCAATCTTTTCACATGCCTAGTAATTTTTAAATTAATTTTGGGAACTATGCATAAAAAATGAAGATGTATGTCATGGTGTTATCTTCCAGCTTTGGGGTTTAGTCTTTCCTTGGCCAAGCAAATACAGTGAGACACAGAGTTAAAAAAAAAAAACAACAACAACAAGAATCACCTAATCCAATCATGGACTGAGGTGGGTTGACACTGGTCTTCAGTACACCTCTAAATCCATCTCTATTCATAGAGCACAACCTTCCAGGATTTTCAGTGAGAACATGTTTTTGTCCCATAATACAAAGATTTTGCTATAATTTCTGTTCTGCTTTTTCAAAGTCTCATTTTCAGGGATCTTGGTTCTTTGGCCATCCATCTTTGTAGCTTTAAATTTTGGAAAATGTTTTGAAGGGAAGACCTTCAGTTATGTATTTGAAGCCCTTTAAGTCTCCATTCTTGTTATTCCCAGTCCTGTACAACTGGCACTGGGTTGTGAGCATTTGAGACTAAAGTTTCTGGCAGTCATCTTGCTGTAATGAAAAATTCTGCCCCAAAATGAAACCAATCAAAATGAAATGTAGAAATTTAAAAATGTAGGGATGCCTGGGTGGCTCAGTTGGTGGAGCATCTGACTTCGGCTCAGGTCATGATCTCGTGGTTTGTGAGTTTGAGCCCCATATCAGGCTCCATGCTGACAGCTCAGAGTCTGGAACCTGGTTCAGATTCTGTCTCCCTCTCTCTCTGCCCCTCCCCTGCCTGTGTGCTCGCTCGCTCTCTCTCTCTCTCTCTCTCTCTCTCTCTCTCTTTCTGAAAAATAAGTACTTAAAAAACTTAAAATGTAAAAATGTAGAAAGACTAGGAATGATGACATTAAGTCCCTAACCTCAGTGAAGCTTAAAACTAGTATTTTCCATCATCCTTTCAAATATGTGAGTCAATAAATCTCATTTTTACTAGTTGGAATTCAACTTCCAATTACTTGAAACTGAAATAATTATGACAGGCATAATCACTAAATTGGCATTGACTATATGCAGTTTTCAGTCCATTTTGTTTTGCTGTTATTTTCCCCCCCAGTGAAAGTCATTAATATCTTTTTTCTCTTCCATTGTTTGGGTTAAACATATTTGCATATTGGGGTGCCTGGGTGGCTCAATCAATTATGTGTCTAACTCTTGGTTTTGGCTCAGGCAATGATCTCATGGTTTGTGAGTTTGAGCCCCACATCAGGCTCTGTGTCCTGCTTGGGATTCTTTCTCTCCCTCTCTCTGTCCCTTCCCCTCTCTCTCTCATTCTCTCTCTCTCTCCTTCCCTCCCTCCCTCAAAATAAACATTAAAAAATTAAATAAATAAAATAAAACTTTTATAAATAGGCAGTCCCAACAAAAATACATTTATATGAAGCTTATAGACCTCTTAAGGAAAAGCAAATCTATCCAAAGCAAGAAACCAAGCAAGCATGGTCAAGAAATAGAACTTCAGAGTTGAAAGGAGTAATCCTGGGTAGTTGACTAGACTGGTTAGGAAGCTCATGTAGAACACCATTTCAGCAATAGCCAATGGTGACTTTCAGCAATAGCCAATGGTGGAAGTTGCTAGTGGTCAGATCATATTAGGCAGGAGTAGCTACCAGTGAAACAGAGATGATTGTTAGTAAATATGGCCTCATTTTTGACCCCAGCCTAAGATACTGGAGAAATTCTGGTTTACTACCTTCTACTACTGGTTTACTACCAGCCTGTTGCACCAGAAATGTGTGTCTTGTTGCATCCTCAGAACCACACATTATCTTGCACATAATAATTTTGTGAATGTTCTTGGAAAGATATCCATGTGGAGGAAAAAGCATTAGACTGGGAATGAGAAGATAAAAATTCTATCCCCAGGTTTACCCAATACATCCTTAGGACTCTGGCCAAGCAACATGACTTCTGTTTAGTCTCTATTTTCAATAATAGCAACTGTGGGTAGTTTGGTTGTAAGAAAGATCAAATGAAGATAAGCATAACAAAGCCCTCTCTCTGTAAACTGTAAAATGCTTACAAATGTAAAGGGTTAATGATATTATTAGTGCTGATAACGTTCACATCTGTGTATTATGTTATGTACTTATTTAGATTGTTTTTAAGAACCCATAATATATGGATGAATAGGACTTATTTGGTCATATGTTTCTTTATGGAGTTAACTATGAATTCAAACTTTCCCTATGAACTTACCAATTCTTCCTATTCTATTTTGCCCATCTTTTTCTTCTCTTTACCTTCCTAGTACATGTATGTATCCACTAACTCTGAAGCTCCCAAACCCCACTGTTTCAAGATTTTTGTGGAGATTGCATTATATAGGCATGATTGATTAAATCATTGGCCATTGGTGATTGAGCTTAATTTCCAGCCCCTTTCCCCTTCCCAGAGGTAGGACCGAAAGTTCTAACCCTCTCATCACCTGATTGGTTTTTCTGGTAACCAAACTCCATCCTGAAGATATTGGGCCCTCACCCTATGAGTCACCTCATTAGCAGATGACAGTAAATTCAAAAGGTTTTAGAAGCTCTGTGCAAGGAACCTGGGACAAAGACCATATATTTATCTTTTATTATATCACAATAGGAAATGCATATCACTTCTGATATGTACACTCTGCAGTTATCCCTTATTTATTCATAATTCATTTAGCACATGAATTATAATACATCCTTTAAAAATCTCAAAATACTATATCATCATGTCCTTACTAATAGTCTAACTAAAAATTTTAGCCCATGTACCCATGGCTAAACTGCATTCATTAGCTATAGTCTGAAGCAGATTAGTACTGACCAACTTAATGAAATGAACTATGAGCTGATTTTTCTAATGAATTGATTAGAAAAGCAGGTGAAGGACAATATAATCAATATAGGGACAGATATGTTTATTTGCTGATCATTTCTCAGTGCTACCAAATATTCAACAACTAAACTGCATGGATATATAATTTTTATCCATCACGTTGATAAAAGTTAAATTCAGTATTAGTAAAGGTATGGGGAAATTAAATATTCTCATATACTTTAATGCGGTAGGGTAAAATCGTAAAGAATTTGGAGATTCAATTTTCCGGTATCCATCAAAATTTGAAATGCAAATACACATTAACCCACTAATTCCTTCTAGGTATATATTCTAAAAAAATATTTGCACATGTGCAAAAAAGGCTTCTATGACAATATCCTTTTTATTAATTGCAGTGGTGGCAATGTGATAACACCCTAAGAATCCACCAATAAGACAGTGGTTTGAATAAATGCTAGTACCCATTTGACATATGCTTATTGGTTAAAAAGAACATGATATTTCCCTGTCAATATCTTAAAGATAGGCAAATGAAAACTCAAGCTGCAGATGTTTAGAATATGATCCTCATAAATGTTAACCAAAAATATAAGTCCACATGATATATGTGCAGAAATTGATTTTATAAATGTGTTTATTTACATATTATATGCACATATAATTGTTAAAAATGAATATCTCTTGGAAGGGTATTACTATGAGGGGCAGATAAGAAAGGTTCACCTTCTGTTAAATTTGTACAATGAAACTATATTCATTGTTGCTTATGTGAGTCATAAAAATCTCTGACAAAGTAGTCCTCAGATCCATTCAACCCATTCACATTTGGGAAGTACACCTTGAAGTCTTATGACGATGGCTGTCCAGTGTGAACATTATGGCCTGTCTAGACTCTGCCCCTGCAAATACATCAACATATCCAGGGTCATCACAAATTTGAGACACTTGCTATCCTTTCTGGAGCTACAGAGACCACCCCACCACCTTAACCTGCACAGTTAAATTGTTTATAGTTTAGATTTGTCACTCGCATCCACAGTATTTCTTATCCTACACACTTCTCTGTCCATTTTCATTCTACCTCTACATTCATCCATCTCTGCTTGTCCTGTGGAATTAAATTTGTATTTGAATCTTAGCTCTGCCACTGTTTGTATAGCATTAGACAGGTTACTTAAATTCTATAAAGTCTAGTTCCTTCAACTGTAAAATTATGAAGATAATATATGCCTTCCAAGATTACTGTTAGGGTACTGCATGTGAAGCATCATGCTGGGCTCCTATTTACAGCATAATAAATAATAACAACTATTATTATCTTTATTTCTCTGATAAGGTAATTTCTTCCCTGGCGCAGGAACCCTGTGATCTGTCATTCCAAAATTCTTCAGTACTTCATGCCTACTTCATGCCTACACTTTAGAAATGCTGCAGACCCCAACTTCCATCAATAAGGAATGATGACGGACACTTTCTACAGAAACTGCATTACTCAGTCATAAATGCTCAAATTCTGTAGCAGCAGTATCATTACATACAGTGTGTTCCCAAACTGAAAGTTAGAAAAACATTTCTTCATAATCAAAATAACATTGGATCATCAGCATGTCTTGTGTTTATCCTGAATACTGGGATCAAGACATGCAAAAAAGTAAGTAGAAAGGTAAACAAAATCACTTTTTTTACAAGTATAAGAAAAGAAACAATAGTAGGATAAAGAGTGAATAAGTATTAAGGACTACTAAGATGCATCAAGCTTTCACTATGGATCACTTCGTATGAAGGCATATAAGATTCTTTCTGAAAGACTATTTACCTAAAAACACATTACATTTATGATTACCACATTCCATGACATTTTTGGTGACATACAGAAACACTTTTAAATTTGATTCTATAAAGCATGCGATTTAAATATTAGCACAATGCTGTAAGTGGGTCCATAGAATCCGTGCTGCAGGGTCTAAGGTAAAATCACATCATAATGAAATTCAATTAATCAGGTAACTTTACCTGACCATGACCCCAAAACATGATATTAAAGTGCTACTCTCCAGTCACATGCTGATTCTCATGGTTTTTTATTATTTTCATTGTAAATAAATTCAAGAGCACAACTATATATAAATCAGTACATTTTAAGGCTTTATTTAAAAATCCATGCTTAAAGAAATGTTGACTTTGTCACTGCTTGTGAAAATTATTTTGAAACTATGTAAGTGGCCACATATTTAACAAGAAAGGCATGGTTCCTAAATAGTTTAAAGCCTTACAAATAACACAAACATGAATTCTATGGACTAAGTTTATGACCGAGAAATATTCTCGGTCAAAATAAGTGCCATCCTTTATAATGCCTGCTCTCTAGGCTAGTATTATTTATAATGCTATTATGAGAGGTCTTATTAATCAAAGAAATCTTCATTTAAAGCTTCCTTCTAGAAAACATATTGTATGTAATAAATTAAATGTAAAGCTCTCTTATACTGCTTTGGATTTTATTCATCTTAAACACATTTTGCATAAAAATCTAAATCAGAAATATTTTTATCCAGGTAAAGACATATAGAAATAAAATGGTCTTTCTTGCATTTTATGCCTTCATATTTCCCCTTACCCCTCCTAGGTATAATAACCTATTTCTGAGGTAATACATATAATTCTGTGACAAATCCACCTCAGCCTTGGTAATGCCCTTCGTTTTGACTTCAAAACATTCACTGGCTCTCATGGATTTGTACTATTTAACACCCAGATAAAGGTAAGCTGCCTTTTTTAATAACGATGGATTACATTTTCTCGTTACATGCTCTTATTCAATTGGATTTTTTCAATTTAAGCACATCTATTCTAGGGGAAAAATGTAATGTCAGTCTGAGAATAATTGTAGTTATTAGAAAAGTAAACACGATGAAACACAAAGTAACATAAACTGAAATTATCTGATTGAATTGCTATGGAAAAAGTAGTATTTCCATGAAAAAAAATGAGGTATTTATGTGCTCTATGTTACCTCTCCTTTTCTTGATATAACTTACATCTTCTCATAATCAAATATATATGGAGGATATGGGGACATTTTAAATACAAACAGAAGTTTGGACATATGCAATTAAAGATACCATGGCATTATATGTTTAGACCCTGATCTGACAGTTCCTAGGCTAACAAATGTCCTACTTCATTTATAGATTTGCTTCCTGAATGCCAATTCCAGATTAAGCCTCAAGGTTTTCAAATGAATTAGTCCTTATATTCTGAAAATATGGCTAAGTTCGTTAAACTTATTTTTATTATAGAGAGCTCATACAAATCCAAATAAAAACTGCTTTATTGAGACCTTTGAATTTGAAACCATTAAAAACGTGTTCCTACAGCATTGATAAATGAATATTATGTATTGCTTACTTAAAATAATTAGTTTTCCTTTTTTAATGTTTATTCATTCTTGAGAAAGAGAATATGAGCAGGGGAGGGACAGAGAAAGGAGACAGAGGATCAGAAGTCACTCTTCACTGACAGAAAATAATTAATTTTCTTAAAACTGGAAAAAATCTGTACCAACCACAATAATAAAAATAGCTATGATGTTTTCAGCATTATATAACATACCTAATACTAATCATTTCACTTCAGTTTTCTATAAACCTCACAAGTTTTCTTTAGTGACTGCTTACTAAATATCCGGTGAATGAATGAATACATACATACATACATACATACACAAAATATTTGGTAGAGTATACAACATGACCTATAAATTTGAAATACACTGACTTATCTATTTCTTAAAGCCAATATGCAAAACTATGACAATATGATTATTAGAATAAATTTCATTAACATCTCTTTTATAGTAGCACTTTTTATTGGAAGAACTGATACATTTTAGTACCAGAATATATGGTCTTTCATATTTAATTTCAGATTATAATCTGAGGAATTGGGAATATCAATGTCTTTCACCATTTTCACTCAAGTTCAAACTTAACTAGGATTTATTAATGGAACTTTCTCTTCTTGCTGTGTCAGAATTAAAACAATGTATTTTATCTTCCTTCCTTTTTCAGAAATGCCAATGTTTAAATCTGATATTTGGGTTTTAAATCATGTTTTTCTGGGCAAAACTTTGAAGAGCAGACTGCAATATCCATTATTTCCTGTTTGGGGGCAGATCCTACAACAATGAACCTGAAAATCCAAAGGATGGAAAAGTAAGAGTTTGGAAGAGACAAAACCAAGATAGAAAAAGAGGAGAAAAGGAGAAGGATAAAGTTAAGGACAGGGACAGGGAGAGAGGAGATGAGGAGGGAGGAAAAGAGAGAAAGAGAAAGATAAGGGAGATGGAGAATTGTATTTGCCTTACTGCCTCATGATAGTCCTATAGAATGACATAATTTGTTTTTGTAGAACTATTTTGTTAAAATAATAAGAATACTGTGTTTGTCTTACTTCAAACATTTCATCACAGTACACCAAAAGAAAGATATGGACACCCTCCTGTTTCATTTCCTGTCTTCGTAGAATGTTGTGTTACTAAAATATTTTTATTAGAGCAGAACCTGAAGCAATATAAAATGTTTGCTTGAGGATTTATAATAGTCCCTTTAAGCTGAACTTCTGTAATGAAATCTATTTACAGACATTCCACAGAGCCCTCTGGTTACTAGCTTATGCAAATGAAGTGTGACCCTGGGAATAAACCTCTTGCCCCCATATCACCTTCCCTGGTTTCAAAGGTCTCTAGGCAATCACTTTTTTAAGTGAAAAGATTTTTAAGCTGGATTGAAATAGAAAGAGAGGGAGCATAAGTTGATGTCCAATACTCATACAACCCAACCATTTACTATCTACTATTTTCACATAAATATTTAGAAACTAATTTATAAATCCATTTGGGATAAAAGTGTTAGTGTGTAATGATTTTTGCAGCCCCTTCTTTCACTCTGAATCCTAGAAACTAGAGACCAATATCAATCAATAGTCATTTAGTCTTAACTTCATTTCTGACTTGTTACTTAAACTCAGGGTCACTAGATTGGGACAAAATTGGTTTCGTGATAATAAAATCTTCTCTGCTGATAATATTCACTGAAAATACATTTGTGCTGAGCACCAGAATAATCAAAGTAATCAGGAAGATTTATATGATTCCATGAGGATAATAACTACATGTATGTTTATTATATTACTTGACTATATAAGTATTAGGATTAGAATGTATTGGTATTTAGAAGCAATTAAAAAGGAAAATAATGTATCCAATTTTTAAGGAAGGGTAATGAAAACAGATAAGTGATTGTATCTTCAAATGTATAAATGGAAAAATCTGTCCAGAATTTTTGAATGACAATCATAATAGCAAACTATATAATTTTAAGCAGTTTTTTCCTACTAGACCAATATCATGAACAAAAAGTTACTTTTATGTGATAAATTGTTTAAAGGCGCAATGGCCAGTGGGCTCAAATCAGCTCTTAAAAGGCTCCAGGGATCGCAAGGTCAAAGTGTCACTTCAGGATATTGCCAAAATTTTGAAATAATCCAAGATGACTCTGGGATTTCTAGGCCAAAGGGCCTTCTCTGAAATATTTCCAGAACTGGCAACCCACAGATGGACTATTTAACCTGGCCAAATTACATGATGAAGTTTGAGTGCAAGAAACATTGGAAATTCCTTATAAATAAATATATACACTTTAATTCCCTATTTAAGTCTGCTGAATCTTTACCGTTTTTTATGAAATATAGAGCTTTTTAAAATTAAAGTAAATATAGAGCTTTATTAAAGTTAAAGTAAATGTTTATTAAAATTAAAGTAAATGTTATCATTTAAACTCTGTTTTTTATATTCTGCTCCATGTGAAAGATTATCAAACTTATGTCACAGGATGCTATTTTAGGCCTCTTATGTTGAATAGTCAGTATTTTGCATACATGACTACTGAAGTCTTGCAGTGTATGAAATATGTCAAGACCACCGCCTGGAAGAAAATCTGAATGGGCCCCAGAACGGAACTAACAGTCCTGAATGCCTTGGTAGAAAAAAATAACTGAAAGGCAGGGGACTAATGAACGACATACCCCAAAACAGGCTCAGAAGTGGGTGCTGAAACTCGGGAGGTCACAGTGAGTGATGAGTTAAAATAAATTTGTTGTACTTGTGAATGCTGTTGATATTGAAGAGGAAACATGCATGGAGACTAGAAAAAAATAAGAATGGTATAATATTATTCATAATTAATAATTGAGAAGAGGGGTACCTGGGTGGCCCAGTCAGTGGGCATACAACTTCGGCTCAGGTCATGATCTCACAGCTTGTTGGTTCAAGCCCTGCATTGGGCTCTGTGCTGACAGCTCAGAGCCTGGAGCCTGCTTCAGATTCTTGGTCTCCCTCTCTCTCTGCCCTTCCTCCACTTGTGCTCTGTCTCTCTCTCTCTCTCTCAAAAACAAATAAACATTTAAAAAATATTAATAATTTAGATGAAAACCTAACATAGCAAACCAAAATCATAGCTAAAATGCACTAACAAATTGTAATGTTAAGGAAACTAAAAGCCCAAATAGAAAGAAGAAAAACAAACAAACAAAAAGCACAGGAGCCCCAATTTGCAAAAAGCAGGAAGACAGTGGAAACATGCAATAATTAAAGAAAACACTCCTGAAAAAAAATACTTTAAAATAAATAATTCCAACTTAATATTCACACAGACCAGATTCCTTTAAAAAGCATTTCCCCAAACAGATACTTAACTGTTAAGCTTTTAAACCTCAAGGACTAAGAAAGATTTGAGAATTATTTCAGTTGTGAACACTGGTCTTCAGACTAAAAAGGGGTGGGAGGATACCTAGAGATGAAGACTTACTCCTACAAGTGCACCAAATAAAGTAGAGAACAGAATAAGAAATGGCAATATCCTTTGGAAAGATGATAAAAAGTCCAAGTTTAAGTTCCATGAAATGGTGATAGTTTCTAACTTTTCATGGTCCTGGACACACCATCACAGAAAACACATGTTGTTCTCACATAGTCTCAGAAGGGCCTGCTCTGAGCCACACTTAGAAGTCAAGTACCAAGACAGGATCCCTAGCAGCAGAGCCCTCAAAGGTGTCAGCCTTACCAAGTGTATATACTGATCATCACCAATTATTTGCCAAAAAAAAAATAATAATAATAATCTGGGCTAGTTTTCCTCAGTGGGTTAAAAATCTCAAAGAATAAAGGTAGAGGAAATGCTCTAAAAATTCATGAAAATGTGTCATCAATGCAGATAGCCAAAATATGACAGTAAACAGAGGAGGGTGTTTGAGGAAAGGGTTTACCTCTTTTGACCAAACCATGTATGGAGAGCCAGTATGCCTGGGCATTTCAGCCTGTAGCCGTTAGCAAGTCAAGTGCATTATGATCACTTAGGCCAATGGGCATCACTTCAAAGACCACAAGAAATCTAACACTTTCTTCTCTACAGTACATAGATCAAAAATAGAACTGCTCTCTGAGTAGTTGGGTTTTAGCTAGTTTGGATATGATATAAGATGCAAATATAAAATAAGAACGTACCTGGGGTCCAAGGATATTGATATAAAAAAATAGTTGTGCTTTTTGACTACATTAATGAAATACTTCCCCTTCTTTTATAAGGAGAGCAATTACTAAGGAGATGGTAAATCATTTTCATAGGAAGTCTAGGACCATGGTAGCTCCAACTAGGGTCTGATAAGAGTAAAGAGCAATGAATCCCTAAGTGAAGGGGGAGTCTAAGCTGTTAGCTGAAGTTTGAACAAAAACTGAAGGCATTCCTGAGAGTAATATGTTAGACACTAAGTGAGATTGACATAGGAAGGCTTTCCGACTCAGTCACTCTGGCCCAGTGGTTGTGCTACAGTGATAGTGACTCATATAAGTATATACACATAGCGACTCGATCGTGCCGAGTGGACAGGCATCCAGCAGAAAGTATAAAGCCTGACATTGCAACTATTTGGCCAAGAGAGTCAAAGGCATTAGTGAACTGAAAAAAACTTTCCTGTTCCCTCTGTGTCTAGTACTGGAAGTAAAACTAGCTTTCCATTAACAGTTTTCAGGGCTTTTGGGGCAATTAAGAAGGTGTCCTAAAAGAGTGGGAAGGAACTTGAGTGATTAATATATATCTTGCCTTTGTGGAACAGGACATTCTACTTACAAAAAGAATATCAGCCTCTTCCAGAATTTTATCACATTCATCAGAAAGTTGCACCTTCATTGTCACATCTGTCAGGTTGTGTTATATTCTATTACACGAAGTATTTTATATTTAATCATACTCATTTTTTATTCTCTGCACACACACTCAAATATATTTCTAATAAGAAACTGCTGGTACAAACCTTCATTAATAGTCATCTTACCTGTTTATTATATCCCATAACATTGCCTCTTGGCCTTTTGGTTAAGATCAAGTATATTATATATAATTCCAATTGATAAATTATGCTTTCTTTACATTAAATTCCAAAATATAAAATATAATTCCAATTTCCAACTAATGACATCTTTCAAAATCTTGTTTAACTTCATGAAATTAAATTGCTTTTCCTTTAGCTTGAAATCAATTGCATTTTCAGGGGATATTGAAAACAACAGAAATCCTATTGGGTCAAGCTATCTCCCTTTTTAGAACAACCCTATCTTAAAAATTAACTTCAGAAGATATATTTATTTTATATAGTAAGACATTGAATTATACTTTGAAGTCATTGAAAAAAGAATTTGCATGTACTTTTATCCATGTCTATTGTCATTTCATTATCAAAGTTTTCACCTGTTTTAACCAACTTGGGCTAAGTTATACTGGAGTAACAAATAAATCCCAATCATTTGGATTAAACAATAAAAGTTTAAACAACCCTTTTGTGGAACATGCAGATCTTGTGACAGAGGGGAAAAAAGATGAAAATGAAGCACTGGCTTTTAAAACTTCAGCATGGAAATGGCCAGTATCACCTTTGCCCTTACTTATTTCATTGTAACTTATTTCATTGCTCAAAATAAATAACTTGGCTAAGCTTGACACTGTCAGGCCCTGAGTAGAAATGGGCTAAGTAAAGAAGGGTCCAGTAGAAGAAAGTACCAAATAGTTTAACAATCATATAATCTATCACAAATTTCTTCTTTGTCTACTATTTAGTGATCTGTAATTAAATAAGAACACAGTAGAAGTAATTTTTTTTTTAATTTTTTAGACTCTATAAAAACAAATGTGAAGATTAGAAATCTATACCAGGATGATTTTCAGTTCTAATTTTTTAATTAATTTTTTAATTTTACGGTAACATCATGGCATCTGTTTTTTTACATTAATAATTTGAAGCTATATTTATTAACTGCATTGAATTCTTTAAAAAATATCTACATTATGGTTTTTATTCACATGGTTACTAATACATCTAAATATAAATCTTTCTAAATGAAAATTATGGTTTAGTAAATAATTTTTATCTATGAGAAACAAAAAAAATATGACCCACTATTTTTCATCATTTAGATTTTACTATTTTTATGTTTTTATCTTTATTTCTTCCCACCCATTTGGCTTTGTTACATTATTTTTTTTCAATATTTTATTGTCAAGTTGTTTTCCATACAACACCCAGTGCTCTTCCCCACAGGTGCCCTCCACCATCACCACCACCCCTTTTCCCCCCTCCCCCTTCCCCTTCAACCCTCAGTTCATTTTCAGCATTCAATAGTCTCTCAAGTTTTGCATCCCTCTCTCTCCCCAACTCTCTGTCCCTCCTCCGCTCCCCCTGGTTCTCCATTAGGTCTCTCTTGTTTTCCTGCTAGACCTATGAGTGCTTTTTTATAACAAGCATGAAGTTTATATATGGGGTGGGAGAGAAAGAAAGAAATTATTTAATTTATAAGTGGTATCCAGGAAAGACTATCTAAAATGTTCCTATAGATCCTGGAGAAAGAAACTCCAATACTTTATTTGACATAGCACAGTGTCTTTTCTATAACCTGATTAGAAAATCACAATATTATAACCCATCCACCAAAAAGACAATTTTTCAAAGACTATGGCTCATCTACAAGAAAAAATTTATCAGGTCTATGCAGCTCTAAATATCCCATTGTTCTAAAGACAATTGAATATGTGATTATTAGATATTGCAATTAGTGTTGCATATATTAAGTTTATGACAAATAAACACAATTCTACACAATGCTTTAATGCAATTTAAGTAAGCTAAAAAGGAATATAGAAAAGGAAGCCAATCACAATTTAAGAAACATAATTTACTTAAAGCAACTCCTTTCAAAAATACAGAACAGTAACCACACAACATTTAAAAAGTCCATAATATTTTAAATATATATTTTTTATCTTTCAGTTCTTTGCTAATGGTACTAGTCATTTCTAAGCATTTTTCATTAATTTGTGGGTTGATAAATGCACACATTACAATTAATCTACAAAAATTTACTATTTCTAAGTAATAGGGCATGTTTTAGGAACTTAACTAAATAACATTTTTACATAATACCACAGTCCTCCTGCATCTCTCTTATATTCCAACATACATATCAATCAATCAATAAAAGATCTTCAAGATCAAAGTTTCCCAATGTCCAAACCCTAGGATAACCTCAGAATTTAACACCAGCTTCAGTTTAATGCAAGTTATATAGCTCTCTTTTGTCTTTGGGTATAAACA
Organism: Suricata suricatta; assembly: GCF_006229205.1. NCBI lineage: Eukaryota > Metazoa > Chordata > Mammalia > Carnivora > Herpestidae > Suricata > Suricata suricatta. The sequence continues at coordinate 105,103,399 of NC_043700.1, read as the reverse complement.
GAAAGGAATCTTCTAATTTTGATACAAGAGCAACAAGCAAGAATAAAACCCCTACATCCTTCTCAATCAACAGACAAATCAACTAACCAAACTGAAGTGAAAGAATTACATGTGACCCAATAGTGTGTATTCCATGACATTGACATCACTATTACCTAACAATTATTGAACATTATCACGTGCTGGGTGGTAATGATACAATGACAAGCAGGGGAGAAGTTCAGTGGAAACTTCTCAAAGAAGTTTAAACTTCAGAGAATGAATTTCAAAGAATAGATGTGACTTTGCCAGATGAGCAATGGTGAGGTAGCGAGAACAGAAAAAGATGGAAACAAGAAAGAAGGCTTTCCAGGCAGAAGGAATGTCAGAGGCAAAAGGGGAGAGGCACAAAATAACAGTGCATTATTGAAACTGGAATTAGTATCATACAGAGAGATATATATTGCTAGGGGGCTGTAGATGAGGCAATCAAAGGGCATGGATAGGAGCCACTTCATGGAGGGTGTCATGCACCTTGCTAAGGTTTTTAGATTATCCTGTTGTCCGTGGAGCATCAGTGAAGGGTCTTAATGAAAAATACCACATACTACATATATTTTTTTGAAAAAGAATTCTAGCCAGGACATGAAGGATGCATGGGAAAAGACTGGGCTGGAGGAAAAATACCAGGAGATATTTTTAAAACGAGGGGAGAGAGGTTTTTTTAAAGGTCCCAAAAAGGGCAAGAATAGTGAGTGTAAAGAGAGAGTCTACAACAATACATAAAGGTAGAGTTTACAGGGCTCAGGTATTTATCAGATATGGGTTTTGATGGAAAAGTCAAGCCTGATTAAGAGAGACCGAAGCTTAGAAGGATGAGGGAGAAAGCCAATGAATCTAGTTTGGGATTTGTTAATCATGAGGAACCCATTGTACATCCAAGCATCTATTGGAAAGAAGCTGGCATTTTTCAGGATCCAAAATGTCTCTGTTTAAAAGTTTCCTTTCTCCTAACAGATACTTTGAAGGGAATCATTGTTTTACAAGAGAAAATACCTTCTTACAAAATTTACCTTGAAGCTGTTTGAATACCTGTATATGGAATATGTTTGTTCCTTCAGGAAAATTGCCACAAATCTTTAATTCCTTGACCTAGGGAGGGTCCACATGCCATGTTATGATTTTCAGTCTTTTAAGTGACAAATTATTGTATTCTCCCTTGATTTGGTGTCTGATTGCTTCCTTCTACTGAAAGCATCTGTCTCCTTCATAATTTCGCTCCCCACCAAGATCAGACTTGCCCATGACTTATGAAGTAACCTGAACTGTTTTATATTTTTAAAGACAGTAGAGGAGACAGCAATGATTGGATGTCTTCAAAATTGTACCCCATGGTCTGACATCATCATAAATCTTCTCTGGACCTATTTCAACATTTGACCAGCTCTTCTTCTCATTAAGTCAGGCTACAGCAAAATACATTATCTCAATAATTACTATCTTCAACAACCTAAAATTAAGTATATTATCACAATACTGTGGTACAATGAGAAAGAAATTGTCTCCCTTAATAAAGTTGAGGAGATACTGGTGGTAGAGAAGTAGAAAAATTTTTGAAAGTATTTTTTTTGCAATTGCAGGGAAAAGGTCTATCATACCTCATGAGACAACAAAACCCTCCTTTATCCCTTTTCTAACAACAACAAAAAGCAAAAGAAAGCATAGTTCTAAATACTGTGTTTAAAAGTTTTATTTAGGTTTTAATTTCTTTTTATTTAATGGTGCATTCATTCTTAAAATACACAAATTTTCACTACTAAAACTACAAATCTCCCTAGAAAGTGATTTTTAACAATGAATAGCTTGTTATAACTAGCTAATGCTGCTGCAAACCCAAAACCTTTTAGAAAGTTTACATAAAAACACTGATAAGGCCTTCAAAACATCTGTGATTAAGATCCCACAATGCAATAATACTCTAGGTGAACTGTCGACAGCAGCATCGCACCGCCTGCCAAAGTCTATGACTCTCTTTTAAGATTATGAAAGGCCATTCATTTTGTTTTCATGAACTTAAAGATGACTTAACCAAATCCCCTAACAGTAGTTAATGGTTCTTAATTATATGTGATAAAAAAGAAGAAAGCTTTATTCACTGAAAGGTAATATTATTACTAAAATTGTCTAATTTTATATGACAGTAAAATTAAAAGATGACACAGCGAAGATGGAAAAATACCCCATGAAGTGGCTAAACAGCATCCAAGTTTTCACTTCCCGATGCCAAGTTTTACTTCAGAGAATAAGTCTCAGTAGCACACAGTTTTAGGGAAACATGAAATTAAGTTTTGAAAGTAGATTTCTAGGCTAAAGAATTTCATCCAAAATAAGTTTTTTATAAGTATATTTTGCACCATTCCTTGAATCTGCTAACATTCCCATGATTAAAACTTGGACTTCAAAGTTGAACGGCAATATAATACATTCTGAGTAATTCTCTCTGTTATACCTATATATCAAAAAATATTTTGAATAAAAATAAAAAAATAATCCTTGGGGTTTAGGGTTTAGAACATGAACATGATCAGCACAGCTTACCACCACTTCCTTTAGTGTATCTGATGTATTCTCTATTTCCTTCAAACCTGTGTAAACACATGGTCATTCAAGAGTTTCCAGTCCTCGTAGGTCTTGTGACCTTATATAATAATAACTATTATTTATTGAGTGTCAAGTATGTGCTCACCTAAGTTTCTTCATTTGATGTTCCAGAAACCCTTGAGATTTGAATTTTATCCCCCATACTAACAATGAAGAATTTAAGGTTCATAGAAGCTGAACTATATCTTCAAAACACATAGTGTCCATGAATAGAAAACAAATTTGAATGCAGATCTCAGTGAATCTAAACCTTGGGCTCTCACACTGCCCACTCACTCACACAGTGCTTCTTGCCATATATTCAACTCTCCAGTGAACTGTTTCACCTTAAACTAGAGTGATCATACAACCATCTTGTATAATTTTTATATGGCTTAAATATTACATTCATTTATAAAAGTGTCCTAGTCAGACAATAGTTTATCACCTTGTCTTTAAGTTAATATATATCTACAACTAAATGCATTCCTTTGCTACCACCTCCCCAAATATGCCCTTATTGTGATATTCCTTACTACTAAGGATGGCACCATAACATCCATTCACCTACAAAAGCCAGAACACAACAGTAACTTTTAGCTCCTTCTTTTTCCTCATTTCTCATATCCAATTTGTCATCGTGTCTTTTCCTCTCTTCCAGTTCTTATCTTTCAAATTCAGATTTTCTCCAGCTATACTTCCACTATCTTGTTTCTGAGCCTCATAATGCCTATCCTGGACTGTTATAAAAGTTCTCAACTGATATTTATAGTTATTTAAATATCTCTAACCCAGGCTCTACATCACAATTAGTATGAGATTTCAAGAGGGCACATCTTATCATACAGTCATCCCAATTGAAAATCCCTAAATGGTTCGTTAGAGCCTTCAGGATAAACTCCAAAGCCTTCTCAGGACTCTTCAGGGTCTTACTTAATTGTCCCTTGCTTACCTATCCATCCTAATCTCTCACTACTCTTCTCATCACAGATTACATCCAGCCCCAGTGAATTATTCTACAGTTACCGAAATATGTTGGCTTATCTTTTGTTTTTAGGCTTTGGCAGAGATTGCTTCCCTACTTTTTCCTCTGTTCTTACCTCTCCTAATTGTCACATCCTCAGGAAGCAGTTGTAGCATCCCCTCCTCTGATTACCTCCTGAATAAACTCTTGCTTGGCATAATACTAGACTCAAAACACTCAAGGAATACATTGTCATTATCAAGCTGAGCTTTGAGGTTCCTCCAATTCTGTCCATTTCTCATCTTCTAAGTATGACCTCCACGGGTAAGAGATGATACAGTGACAATCTACCTCTTCTCTTTTTTACTGTTCCCATGTCCTTTTCCCCATTGCCTCCAATGTTTCTCCAATTGAAATTAAACTCTTTAAAAACACCTCTTTGAATATTTTCCAACTGAGACTCAGTTTGAGTTAGATGTTTTACCTTGTAGCTCAGTGCATAACCACATGATAGTGTAATGTTCTGGTTATTTGTCTACCACTCTGAGTAAGTTAGAGGCTATTTGAGGTAGAGCTTTCATCTTTTTTTTTTCATTCATTTTGGGTGGGAGAGAGAGAGAGAATGCAAGTGGAGGAGAGTCAGAGAGAGAGAGGAGAGAGTGAATCCCAAGGAGGCTCCCTGCTGTCAATGCAGAGCATGACTCAGGGCTTGAGCCCACAAACCATGAGATCATGACCCAAGCCAAAATCAAGAGTTGGGCACTCAACAAACTAGCCACCCTGAAGCTTTGAGCTTTTAATTCCAATAATTCCAATATTCATAACTGGATTTGGCATATAATAACTATGATTTTAATAATCATTAATAATAATAGATTTTTCTTGTTAATTATAATAGAATATTTGTTTATGGAGTAGAGTTAAATGAAAGATGATGATAGTGATGCAGAAAGGTAATTTATAAGGTTTAATGTACTTATAATTCTTGTAATACATACTGGAATATCTTTGAGAACTAAAGACACCTTCTATAAATGAAATTATATGGTTCTTTTCTTTTTTTCAATAACAGTTTATTGTCAAATTGGTTTCCATATAACACCCAGTGCTTCTCCCCCCTCCCCCGCCCCCCCCTTCATGACCTCCCTACAAGTGCCCCCTCCCTCCCCCTTCAGCCCTCAGGTTTGTTTTCAGTATTTAATAGTCTCTCATGATTTGTGTCCCTCTCTCTCCAACTCTCTTTCCCCCTTCCTTTCCCTATGGTCCTCTGTTAGGTTTCTCCTGTTAGACCTATGAGTGTTTTTCTTTTTAAATCCATGATAAGTAGCCTTGATTTATAATAATTTCTATTCAAATGATAGTTACATAGAATTTCAAAACATGAAGGCAACATGGAATCTAGTCTAATTATTTTTAATCCATCATTTAGCATTACATCAAAATCGTAATCAGATCCCCAGTACATAAACAATTTACTCTACAGTTATTACTTGAGAGTTAAAGGTATAGAAACTGTTGGTTCTTCTACTTCTAAACTTCTTTCACTGGACCTCTGGAGGTTCTAGAACTCTAAGCAGCACAGCTATACAAGCTAGTTCAAGATCTCATCTGACAAAAGGAAGTTGGAACCTTGAGAAGGCTGTGATATCCCAAGAACGCCAAGTGTTGTAGGGCTGGACATGAGTCTCTGGTTCTTAAGCCTATGCTCTAAACCTGGTTTCACACGCTTCTAAGAGAAAAACAGCTTAGCTCTGGGAGCACCAGGAAAAGATTCCTATTGCCTACATAAAACAGTAGTACTAGGAAATGCGGACATCGAAGGAGCTCTGAATATGACTTACAGAGCACATTGCCTATGATGCTGAGATCTGACCAGACACTGTACATTGCAGGCTGCCAGGTACACTAAATGTACACTGTCAAGTGTTCAGCATAGTTTCTTATGGATTTAATCCCCACAAGAGTCAGTAAAAATAATTATAATATTAATTTGATAGAATCCCTTAAAGGTGCACTCTTTCTGAATCAACAGTATTTTAGAGAAACAATTATAGTACCAGGCAACAATGGGAGGCATCTTTGTTAAAACTGACCATAAATTGTATTGGCTTCTGTTATGGGTTGAATTGTGTGCTTTCCAAAGTCGTGTGTTGAAGTCTTAACTCTGAACGCCTCAGAATAAAGCCTTATTTGGAAATAGGGTCATTGCACATGCTATTAGTAAGATGAGGTCATACTGGAAAAGAGTGAACCCACAGCAATATGACTAGTGTCTTTATAAAAAGGGGAAATTTGGAGATACACACAGGAAGAATGTGATATGAAAATTGGTGTTACGCTTCCACAAACCAAGGAATTAACAGACTCTGGGAAAGATTCCTGGAAAAGATTCTTCCCTCATGTGCCCAGGGAAGCAAAGCTCTGATGACACCCCTCGATCTCAGACTTCTTGCCCCCAAAACTAAGGCGATACATTTCTGTTGTTTAAACACCTCAATTGTCAACACTTTGTTGCAGCAGCTCTTACAAACTAACACAATTCTAAATCTTTAGTTTCTCTCAAGGGGAATTTTTCTCCATTATCTAGTTGAGTAAGTCAACTGCCAAAAATTAGATCTCTTTTCTTAAATATTCTAATTGCTAGAACTTGATGCAGAAAAAAATAAGTAAAATAGCATTTTAACTAGAGGATGAATTGAATACATAATACAGAATCATAAAACACAGACAGTGCACTGTGCTACAAAGACCAATTAAATCTAGAGCCCAGTCATACTGCTGTATTGTAATTAAGCTTCACTTAACTGAACACAAAACTTTATGAACCTCACATATATTTTTACCTCATTTTATCACGATCTAACTGCCACATTTAAAACTTTATTTCTGCCTATAGACCATAATATTTGAACAAATGTAGAAACATTCCAACATAAGATTTCCTCTACTCCCTATTTTATTTCACTCTCTGGTCTCTCTTCCTCTGTACAATTTTATACAAGAAAGTTGGCCCTTATAAATACCCCTTGCAAAAACTATATTTAATATTTTTAAAGGTTCGTTTTAGGTCAAGCAGTGATCTCAAAGGTAAACACTTTGTCTAATTTCCACAAATTTAGCTATTAATAGACTACTCTCAAACCAAATGTTAAAATATAATCACACATTTTATGAATTAGCATATCATAGAATCATACAACTGGATTTTATTAATATGAAATTAGTTCTCTGAAAACTATTAAATATGCCTTACCAATGATTTCTACTTTCTTTCAAAACTAATAAACATTTAAAAAGTAGTAAGCAGTACTTATTTTATAAACTTCACATATACTCTACAGAAGACACTTATATTTTAATCAGACAATGAAATTAACTCCTTTATAAACAGAAATGAGCTCTAAGTATTCATTTTTCTTTCTTGTACAAATATATGAACCAAGGGAGAAGACTATTACCCTTCCAAATATCATTTGGAAGTTGGCTGCTTGTATTTTGTCAAGAGACATCCATTTTCGTTTAAGTGTTTACTTCTGGCCCAGGTTATAAATATGTCAGTGTCACTGCTTCCAAACCAACAGAAGATGACCAGCACTGTGGTCCAGGTGATGATCTTTTCAACTCTTCAAGAATTAGGTTTGTCATTACTTTCTAATGGACCTACCTCAGCAGAATGGGGGCTCAGAATCCTCCTATTATTATATAATCAGCTTACAAGGGGAAATGAATGAGTTTAGACAAATCATTTGACTTAGTTCATTTCAACAAATACTATTTACTGAGAGGCTACTATGTGTCATCATTGTGGCAGGCATGGGGGTAACAGTATAGAAGAGACCTCTTGACGAATTCACAATCTAGAGAAAGATAAATAAACAGATATTGACATAGGTGGTAAGAAAAAATAAAGCAATCTGCTCAAAGTTCTACAAAACCCAGAGAAGGCTGCTATGAAACCACTCGGCTTATCCTACAGTTGTTTACAGCTTTCCTGGAAAAGGTGAACCTGTGTTAACTTTGGAAAAGATGGATAAGAGCCTGGTCAGCAGGGAAGATGGGAAGGTTCTCCCAGGCAATGGAGCAAACTGAAGTACAGGATGGGAGGCTGGTCAAATCTGGTTTCTCTTAAGTAGACACTAAATGCAGGATATTATTAGGATCAGTGTCTGTGGAAAGGAACAGGAGGAAGGAGGATCAGGCGGAGGGGGAAACTAAACTGTGATACAGGACTTGAAAGTCGGCCAGCACCTTGGGGAGCTCTGGAGCCAGACCTTACATCCTTGGCCGGCTATGTCACAGAATGCCCAGAAGGACATGACCTTGGGTGAGGCAGCACTATGAAGCTGAGTTAGCCAGAAAAAAAAACTAGACCTGAAGGCAACTGGGCACAGGTCCTTTCTGGAAGGTATGTAAACAGACCATGTCCCCCATTCTCCACAAATATAACTCTAGCAGATGTCCAGTATTATTAGACTAAATTTTCATGTGGAGAGTAGAAGAAAAATAAGTTGAAAAAGTATATTTTCAAAGACATGTTTTCACAATGATGTTAGTCCTGCAGGAGAAAGCTGACCATGCACATCTCTTTCCAACTTTGCATTCGATGACATCACTTTGGTATCTTGAAATCATTCTTGTACCACAAAAATTGTCAAAGGTTACAAATCAGAGCTGTATTTCTCTATATAGTATGAAACTTCACCATTTTCCTTCTTGTGTTCATAAACATGGCTTCAAGTCATCATGAATACAATCTCTAGGTAAGACAGCATTCTACAATCTGCTCAAAATGGGAGAGGTCATAGGCCAATACGTCCCATCTCTTTATAGTGAAAAAGGTAAAGATTCTCACCTTTCCTTTTCTTCTCCTGCCACTGACCTCATTTCTGCCTGGGTAAACTGCCACTGTCTCAAAGGACAATTCATTCATTATAAGTATTTTGTTTTCACATGCATTCAAGAATATGTACTGAAGCCTTGCTCTGTGTCAAAAACTAAGTGTGAATATTCAACAGTAAGCAAATAGACCTAGGTCCTATTTTTAGTTTATGGTTGAGATAGAAATATTAGTTTAAAAAAAATCATGAAAAAGGGGTGCCTGGGGGCTCAGTCAGTTAAGTGTCCAACTTAGCATCAAGCTCAGGTCATGATCTCATGGTTTATAAGGTCAAAGCCTGTGTCAGGCTCTGTGCTGACAGCTCAGAGCCTGGAGCTCACTTTAGCTTCTGTGTCTCCCTTTCTCTCTGCTCCTCCCTTGCTCACACTCTCTGTCCTTCAAAAATAAATAAGCATTAAAAAAAACTTTTTTAAGTCATGAAATGAATGTAAAGTCACAAATGGTGATAATTTTATGAAGAAAGAATAGAGAAAAAAGATATTTAGATAATATCTTTGATGTTTCAATCTTCTAGATCATTTAAATCATGTAAAATAAAACATCAGTGTCTTTAGACATTAAGAATTAAGATAATAATAGTTTCTTTTTATTTTTTTATTTTTTTAATTTTTTACTTATTTTTGATACAGAGAGAGGCAGAGCATGAGAAGGGGAGGGACAGAGAGACAAGGAGACACAGAATCAGAAGCAGGCTCCAGGCTCTGAGCTAGCTGCCAGCACAGAGACTGACGCGGGGCTCAAACCCAGGAACGTGAGATCTGACCTGAGCCGAAGTCGGAGTTTTAACTGACTGAGCCACCCAGGAGCCCCAAAAATAATAGTTTCATATGGGGGGCCCTGGGTGACTCTGTCGGTTAAGCCTCCAACTTCGACTCAGGTCATGATTTCACTTTCGTGGGTTTGAGCCCCGTATCAGGCTCTGTGCTGACAGCTCGGAGCCTGGAGCCTGTTTCAGAGTCTGTGCCTCCCTCTCTCTGCCCCTCCTCCTCTCATGCTCTGTCTCTCTCTCTATCAAAAATAAATAAAACATTTAAACATTTTTTAAAAAATAATAGTTTCATAGGAAGCCAATTATAATTTTAAGAAATGTTATCTTATCTATTATTATGGGGAAAAAAACAGCTAAATAGTGATTTGTTTCTAAAAATGTCCATACATGTCCCTTAGGAATCATTTTTCATCTACAAATATTTATCTGCTATACCATTACAAACATACAGACACAGAGAAATTTGAATAGTATTGAAAATCAGAATTTTCTTCCTCATGCCACTGTTACTGACAATATAAAGGATATCTCATATATGAAGCATAAAATTATATTATAATAAACTCAGCTATGGCATTCAGTTTTTCTAAATAATTGTCTTGTTGAATATTAGTAAAATTCTCTGGTTGGGACAAATCTTTTGGCAAAGAAAATGTAGCATTTCACATTCAAATTTGTATTCCTGGGCTAATTATATAAAAAAATGTATGTGAATTCTATCTGTTAGCATTATTTTAGGGAAAAAATAATATTTTGTTCTTGGAAAAGGCTGACTTTTGCTTGATCTATATCTAACAACATATGACAGAAATTTAGCAACTGTTCATGATATCACATTTCCCATGTGTATTCCTATCCATAATGTGCATTCAGTTAAAAGCACATATCAAAATCCTGTTTTGGAGGATTTGTAAGGTGTTCTTCTTGGGACACTTCAATTATGTGCTTGTGAATTCTGATCAGATAAAAAATATAATTAATCCATGACAATCTGCCTCTACTTCCTATGGTCAAGGTTTAGATTGAATAAGATTTTGCCATTTTTAATATCTATTATCTTCATACCAAGTCATTACAAAATACATCTCTAAAATCAGATGAAAATGTATAAGTGTCACCACTGTGGATTGCACCAAAGAGTTAAAACACCCCAACACATTATACATATATTCATACATAGGGCCAAAGGGATACTATTCTCATTTTTCATCATCAAGGCATTTATAAGACTCCTATCTTCTTGTGCTTTTGTGACCTCTAGTCAGAAAGGCCAAAGTAAATAAAGGTCAAGATAGATGTCAGATCAAGCAATTACTAAACAGGGAACTTGGCTGTGACCCTCAGATTAGAAATGGTGACCTGTCACAGCAACAGGGGAAAACCTTCCTGCAACTCCTTCTCCTGTTTTATGAAATACAATCTAGATTTGCAGCCTAGACCGAAAAAAATTGATATCCTTCATTTGCGTTTTAATCTTTTCCACCCTTCATATTGGGGTTGTCCTCCCATTTTCTCCTTGGTTATATGCTCTGAATCGTAGACATGTGAGAGGAAAACTTAGTGGGATCAGGAGTAAGGAGGAACAACATACCTATAAGAAAAAATGAGAATGAACCAACACAACACAAAAATGTTGTCATATCACTTTACTTAAAACTGCAAGAAATGTAGACAATTTGTGGAATCGCAGTGATCTCAGTCAATAATCCTCCTATTTTTTCTGCAATGGGCCACTTGTAGAAACAAATTTTTGAAGTATTCGATGGGAGGTAGCTAAAATTTGTCAATTCATTTCTACTGCTAAACCTCGATTTATTTAATCTCTAGACTCTCACTTTCCTCTGTAGATCCAAGAAACTTTCACTCTTCACCCCAGAGGCTATGTTGAAAAATACTGTCTTTATTACCCATGCTAACCCTGCAACCTGTATTTACTCCTGAATTCCCCTACCCCTTAAACTTCCTATTTTTTAATGCTTTTTAAAAAATTTTTTAGAGAAAGAAAGAGCAGGGGAGGATCAGAGAGAAAGGCAGACAAAGTATCCGAAGGCAGGCTCCAGGCTCTGAGCTGTCAGCACAGAGCTGGACGCAGGGCTCAAAGCCACAAACTGTGAGATCATGACCTGAGCTGAAGTCTGATGCCCAACTGACTGAGCCACCCAGGCGCCCCTTAAACTTCCTATTCTTAAAAAACAAAACAAGGGGTGCCTGGGTGGCTCAGTCAGTTAAGCGTCCAGCTTCAGCTCAGGTCATGATCTCATGGTTTGTGAGTTCAAGCGCCGTATTGGGCTCTGTGCTGACAGCTCAGAGCCTGGAGCCTGTCTTCAGATTCTGTATCTCCCTCTCTCTCTGACCCTCCCCTGCTTGCACAGTCTCTCTCTGTCTCTTAAAAAAAAAACATAAAACAATTTTAAAAACTGTATTAGTTCTTTTGCTGTCAAAAGAAGAAAATATTTACCTATGATTTTTGAGCAGAGGTAGAAAAAAAAGAGAACTGTAAATCACAGAAATAGTTTTGATAATAGAAACTTACAGAGCTTTTTTTGCTTTTCCTTTTCCTGCTTGGCTTTCCACAATTCACAGGAACATGTTACCATAACAACAAACAAACAAACAAACAAACAAACAACAGAAATGTCAGCCATGTTTCCTAGTAAATTATTAAATTTGCTTGAATTAATAAATTTTGGCAAGTAATATAATTACTTCTAGTAAAATTCATGAAGTCAAACAATCTCATTTAAAAATCAGACTTTGAAATAAGCTAACAGAGATAATATGAGAGCCAAAGACTAATTTAAAAATAGATGAAACAGAAAAGTGACACAGCCATCATCCTCTTATTGGAAAACAGGCCTGGAGCTCCACTAAGGAAGAATTACCCAGGAGGGAAAGAAAAAGAAAAACTTTTGGAAATGAAAGCCTTACTTTTCAAAGATTCTTAAATTAGCAAACTTTAAATGTTGACCCTAAAGGAAAAATGTAACTATATTACTTTATGGTAGTTTTCATTTCAAATTCCACTCAAATCCAAATCTTCGAAAGACAAAGAAAGAAAGAAAGAAAGAAAGAAAGAAAGAAAGAAAGAAAGAGAATTTAAAGATTTTCTTAACTGCATATTTCAGAAAACAGAAACAAATGGAAACATTTCCATAGGAAGATGACGGCCAAACAGCTTTAAATTGTATTTAAGTGACATTTTTTAAGTCTAATGATTTTCTGACCTTATGCTCACTGCTTTCGCTTTTTTGTTCAAGGATTCGAATCAGAGACTCTAGTGGAAAGTGTGGCCTATTATTATTATTGCATCTGGTTCTTCTAAGTCACCGAAGAAGCTAAAGTAGCATATATGCTTTGCATTCAGTTTGGAAAGCTTTATAGTCTCAAAAGGGTTCCTTCACAGATTACATTAATTTTACAATATTGTTTCTTCTGAAAGCATCAACACGGGGTGTGGTTGGGGGGCAGCAGGGGCAGGAAGAAACTCCTAGGAATTCCAAATTGCCTCTTTGAAAACAATCACCTTCGCCTCTACTGCATGCTTTTTACTTATGAAATCTCCAGAGCTGAAGCTAAACAAACAAAAAAAGCCCAGCTAACACCGCTTTGAATTGTACATCTTATTTCTTCATTGTGTTTGCCGTTAACAAAACCATGAATGAATAAAACTAAAGAAGCAACTTGGGATGTCTTGAGGTGTCTTCTGTTTTCCCAGAGGTGTGGCCAGATTTAAAAAGGGGGGAGGGATTGTGTACTGAAAAATAATTGTCTAGGAGTGAGAACCTGGCATTTAAATAGGAGTGGATTCCCTCTAAATTTTACCCCAGTGTCTCCAAGATATGAATCACAGACAATGGGCAACTCCCTGTGGCTAACATTCCTTCTACCCACCTTCAATAATGCCAATTAGCCCGGGTGGGGCTAACACAGAGGTAATCTTACAGACTGGACCGTTTTAGTAATAATTTTGCCCTTTGGACAGAAATCTGTAGGCTTCAAGCAAACTAAAAATATAACTAACCAATTTAAAAATAGGGAAAAGTTAGACTTTAAAGTCAGAAAAAAATTGTTTTACTAATTAATGTTGATTCTTCATGGCTCCTTTATTCCTTATGAAAACTTTAAAATAAGTCAAGAAAGCATAGTAATCTCTAGAAATATCACAAGCACTAAGAATACCAAAGTTTGTTAAAAAGTTTGTTTTGAACCCCATTCTTTTATTTTATTTTATGTATAGTTTATTGTCAAGTTGGTTTCCATAAAATACCCAGTGCTCATCCCCACAAGTGCCCTCCTTCATGCCCATCACTCCCTTCCCCTTTCCCCCTCCCCCTTCACCCTCAGGTTTTTTTTTTTTTCAGTATTTAAGAATCTCTCATGATTTGCCTCCCTCCCTAACTCCATCCTTTCTAGAAGTGTAATTCTCAAGGTCCTAGACAAAACAATGATGAAAACAAAATAAATTTAGAAAATGGAATTTCTTCATAATGAGTTGTTTTAGTATTGCCCTAAAGAAATGTTTTATTAAATAGTACCTATAAATTTTTATATAGTTATTTTCCTAAACTTCTATAAATGCTACACAAATAAATGCATAACCTTAACTAAGATATACAAACTATCATATATACAATGGAATATTATTCAGCCATGAGAAAGAAAAATAATCCTACCATTTGCAACAACATGGATGGACCTTGAGGGCATTATGTTAAGGGAAATAAACTAGGCAGAGAAAGAACAATAGTACATGATACCACTTATATGTGGAATCCAAAAACAAAAATAAAAAAAAATAGTCGAACTCATAGAATCAGAATAGAAAAGTGGTTGCCAGGGGCTTAAGGGGTGGGAGAAGTAGAGAGAGGTGGTAAAAGGGTACACACTTTCAGCTATAAGATAAATGAGGTTTGAGGCTCTAATGTACAACATGGTGACTATAGTCTAAGCAAAATTTTCTGAGAGTAGAATTTAAATATCCTCAAACACACAAGAAGGTAGATACATGAAGTGATATATGTGTTAATTAACTAGATGGGTGAGATCCTTTCACAATGCATACATATAACAAACCATCACAATGTACATTTTAAATGCCTTACAATTTTGTCAATTATACATCAATAAAGCTGAAAAAAAAATCCTAACAATCAATCTATCAATATGTGGTAAAAACATGTACACGTAACAATCCAGGACAATTTCTGAGGTAAATTCATTTGATCCTCTGACAACATTTCAAAGTGTAAAAAATTAGTAATTTTCTCATTTTTAAGATGAAGAAACTGAGATTCAGAATGATTATATCAATGGCCTCAAGCTAGTTACGAGAAAAATAGCTTAGATTCCGGACCTCCTGGATCCTCATACAGCAGTTTGTGTCCACCCTCTCCATATGTAATTTCACCTGCAAATTTTTATGTAATCTGTCTCTTAGAAATTCAGAGAAAGCACAAGTAAGTTAGTTAAGGCTTCATAGGGATGAGAGCTTTGTGCAGAACTTTAAAAGTAGACCAGTTAAGCTTGGTGGATGGATAGAAGAAATGTATGCCAGGAGGGAGAAAACAATAGCAAGGAAAAATGTAATAACCCCACTGATTAAGCAGATATTAAAGGGTACTATACTGAACACTAAACCTACTAGTTTAGTCATAATACACAATGAATTAAGTACTTCCTTTAAGGAATCTGAGGCTTAGGAAACTACATAATTCACCTGGGTCACAGAGATGGGAAAGTTCAGAAGCAGGAACTGAATTCCAGCCCTGGTCTGTTGGACGCCCAAGGCCAAGCTCTTAATCTTTATTCTACTACTACTTCTGGAACAAGGGATGAGAAGGCACAGAGCATAATGAAAATAGGCTAACTAGAAAAGAGTCCTGTTGAGAGTGGGAAAAAAATAAAGCTGAATAAACATATCAGGATAGAGTGCCTGAAAATTCAAGAAAACTTAAATTTGGTGTAATAAGCAATGGGACTTCTTTATAGAAATTTGAACAGGAAGAAAGGCAATAAAGGGACGTATTCAAAGACTGCTCCTATGGCAGGAAGATGGAGGGAGTAAAAGATGAAGATAAAGAGCCAGTTAGAAAATTAATCTAATAGCTCAAGAATGAAATGATGGAGGTCTAATCCAGAGTGGTAACATGATCATGAACCAAAAGAAAAGGATATGAAAAACAAAGAGAGGGAAGAATCAACATAATTTCATGACTAATTAGATGCAAGGACTGAAGCAGAGAAATGATGAGTCAAAGATGACTGGCTGGTTTCAAGAAGAGATGGCGCCACAGGGAATAAAACTGAAGGAGGAAACTGTGGTGAGAGAACACTAGTTTATGTTTAGGCACGTTGGATCTTAATAACTGATGAGCAGGAACTTGGACATGAGGACTCTATTTCAAATGTTGGAAGGTGATTAGAAGCAAGGGCACTGAATTTCCTGCTGAAAAACATGGAAGGAGAAATAGTGGGGCTGAGGATTTAGGTGAAGGAGTTTCAATAAATAAGGGTGCCTAAGAAAATTGAAGAGGCATTGAAGAAATAAGGAAGACCAATCAGTTTCCTCCTTGTAAAGTGTTTGTGATTTACCTAGAGAGGCATCATTAGCATAAATGAAGCAACATCAGTGGAATTACTTATCTCAACTGAAATATAAGCTCTGTGAGGGGAGGAACTCATACATAAAACAGGACTTGGCATATTTTAAGAATTCAATAATGTTTGTTGAATTAATGAGTAAATCATTGTACCCCATATCTCAGCAACTGGCACAATGCCTGGCAAATAGCTGGTGCTCAGTAAAGTTGTGGAACTAAATTGAATTAATAATACTATCTTTCCTCCAAAGAGATATCATCTTAAATTTATTAATTCTAAGATTCGAGACAAGTTCATTAAGAATTCAAAGAAAAGATACATCATTGAGACAAAAATCATAGAATGGCCTTAAGAAAGAAAGAAGGACAAGGAAAGAAATAATCGCTAAAGCACGGAGGCAGAAATGCATTTGAGACATCTGTACATCAGTTAAAAATTTCAATGTGAATAAAGGATATAAATTTAAACAAACAGGAGGAATATCATCACTTAGGTTGGGGTGCTAACAATCAAGAAGTATAACACATAACTTTGTGAGTAGTGATAGGAATAAGAGAAAAATGAAGCAAAGGCCATGGTCTGTAACCTAAGTGACTATAAATTAGTTATAGATTCATAGGGATGAGGGCTTTGTGCAGAACTTTAAAAGTAGACCAGTTAGTCTCAGTGGAGGGATAAAAGGAATGTATCCAGGAAGGAGAAAACAATAGGAAAAACTTATAACCACACTAATTAAGCAGATACTAAGGGGAACTATACTGAGCACTAAACCTACTTATCTAATTTAGTCATAATACATGATGAGTTAAGTACTTCCTTTAAGGAACCTGAGGCTTAGGAAACTAAGTAATTCACCAGGGTCCCAGAGATGAAAGTTCAGAAGCAGGAACTGAAATCAATAGTATATTGTGTAAGCAAATTTGTGTTTACTACCACTCCAAGAATACATACTGATTACTGATTAGTTCTCCCTTCAATTTTATGTTCATTCATTTATTGTCTTAAAAACTTACTTTCTGCATCCATGTCATCTAATATCAAAATCAACAAATATTATTCACTGCCTTATTGACCACAATGGCTTAAATTTATTACACAAATGGATAATCAGTGAAATGTATGCCAAAGAAATAGGAGATAGAATGAAATTGACAAAGCTGCTTAGTTCACAAACCAGAATATCAGATACTAAATAAGGACCTATTGAAAAGACAACTTTAACTTATTAAGCTACACACTGTTTGCAAAAGTATTTTGGGGGGAAAAAAGTATTTTTTTATTATTCAATAATTTGTGGTATACAATACCATCAGACCCATAACCTAAACTAAGAGGAAAATATTCTCCTTTAAAATATGTTATCAAAACTTTATGGAAAGGCAACAGTCACTACTAATGTTAAATTTCCCTCCAAATTACCTTTTTTCATTCTTCAAAGATATGTTTAATAACTCATATGGGAAAGATTGCAGAAGACCACATTAATGTTTCCTAAATATGAAGAAAATAATGGATAATTAAAATCAGTAATCAGCCATGGGCCAAAATGTACACATATAATATATATCCCAGGTGAGACCTTCTGGGTTGCTTTATGTACTATTCCATAAACATAAAAACTGTCAACATTTACTGTGGTTCATTGGTTCATGTATTCTCTTAATTACCTCTTGGAAAAGTTCTGGTAGCCCAGCTTTAAAGTGTTAAAGTTTTTCTGAAGCTAAAATTTTATTTGGTTTAATTTAATCTTTCAGAGAGTAGACAATTCTGTTTACTGTTTTTTTTTTCAAATTGCAACAGTAAAAAACACAGGTATGCGTTCCTATTTTGTATGGGTAAGTGTGCAAATATAGACCATGATATAAATTTTTTATGTAAGATAGTCATCAAGTGTGAAAGCAAAGATTAGTTTTCCATTCTCCATGAATATTTAGTTATTATTGGAAACTTTAATGTAACTATTCAATGTGAAAAGCTCAGTTATATTATCTGAAACTATTTGAAATACAAACCATTCTTGAGTGAAATAGCTCCAGAAGACAAGTGTGTATTGGTTTGACAGACTGATTCAGTTTCAAGAAAACATTTGGCCAAGTTATAAGATTTATATTACAATCTGTTCCATATCTTCAATTCCATAAATATAGTTATGAACAATCTTATTAAATTCTTTCATGTAGTAGCCGTAGTACCTGAAAAAGTCTTATAATAGCTCTGACCCTCTCTTTCCTTATCTGTTTATTGGAAAAGGTAAATCACAGCATTTTTCCATAGATTAAATGAAATGAGATAGTACGGGGCCTAATAAAAATAAATTTTCAGTCCATATTTGCCTTTATCATTACAACTAAGAAAATAAAGCTGGGGTGCCTGGGTGGTTCAGTCGGTTGAGTGTCGGACTTCAGCTCAGGTCATGATCTCATGGTTCATGAGTTCGAGTCCCATATCAGGCTCTGTGCTGACAGCTCAGATCCTGGAGCCTGCTTCTGATTCTGTCTCTCCCTCTCTCTGCTCCTCCCCTGCTCATGCTTTGTTTCTGTCTCTCAAAAATGAATAAACATTTTTAAAAAGTAAATAAATAAATAAATAAAAATTTTTTAAAAAAGAAAATAAAGTATTTCAGGGGAAGAAGTAAAGCAGCATTGTAACACCATTTTTAATCCAGACATTGAAATCACATGTATTCTAGGGTTGTCTTCTTCCTTCCTTCCCACAATCTAGTAGCCAAGGTAAATCCATTAGATTCCTGGCATCTCATTTATGTATTTGATTCTACTGGCAGATACCAAACTAGGAATTTCAGCATTATGCACAAGATCGATATTGATGATTTTAATTAATTTAAAATCAGTGAATGCAACTTCTGAATGAATTAACTGCACCAAGTTAACTCTTCAAGGGTGAATATTGGCTTTTGACCTGGGACTACTAGGAAAAGGATTTGGTCTTATTCCAAGACTAGTCCCCAGTTTGTATCTCATTTACATGAAGTAATAAATACCTTTTTTCTTTCCAACCCCCTTCTCCCTTCACTCTAATTTTATCCTCTGATATAATGGTAGACAGATCCTACCTCTCTAATCCTGCTAATCCATTCCCTCCTCCTCCCATGCCCTGCAACGAGTGACCCTCAAACATGTATTATACAACTATTATGTCTGCTTCTATATTTTGGTAAATTTAAGATCTCACTTTGAAGGCTCCTTCTCTTAGAATTCCTTCCCCTGGATCTTCCCATTGGCATGTCCTACAGTCTAAGCCATGACCTGGATGGTATCCTGAAAAGTGAGGCTGACGATTATAATTCTGGCATAATGGTCAACCAAGTGAAAAAAATATATAGGCCAGGATAAACCTTAACAATTCAAAAACTATCTGTAAGCATAATCCAAATGTTCTTCATAACAAAGCTCAAATTGAAAATGAAAACAATTTTTGTCCCTTGTAATTTAACCCTAGTTCTAGGCTTCAATTGAGAATGTTTTCTTATTTTATAGCTTGGTAAAACTTTGAAGAAATAAAAGGAAATGTTAAATTCAATGTCCTCACAAGAGATAATTGTCCTCAATGGTTTTTTCATAGGGCAGAGTATTAACCTGATTAACCCATCTTTCATGAACATGCTGCAGAAACGGGGCCTGTCCAACCACTCCTGCATACATTCAGTTGCCTGAACATGCTTGATTTTGTGGCTGAAACTCAGATTCTTCCTCCTACACAACATAACAGAAAATACTTTCATGTCTTTGAAAAGGTTAAGTATCTGCAAAATTCCATATTTATTTGATACATGGTTTTATTTTTATAGGACATGTTTACTTATTTAATAGATTCCTATCCTAGCAGAATCAGAAGTTTATATTTATGTAATCAGTTTCTCTATGTTTGCAGAGTATCTATTACATGTCATGCAAAGCTACTCATTCACTCAAGTTTTCTGGTTTTTGCCTAAATTCTGTAAATATTTTATGAAAATAAACAAAATAAACCAAACGAAATCTATAGTATATTTTGTGATTGTAGGCTCAGTATAATATATACTTTGAGAAACAGTTCAATTTGGTGGGAGTATTTATAAGTTTATGTTTCACGCCAAATATAAAGAGGCAACGTTTTAACATTTATTTACGTTAAGCCTCAATATAAAAAATAGTTGAGTAGATTCACAAATATTGAACAATGTGATGGCATAACACACATACACACACACACACACACTATATTACATGTCAGAGAGTGTTACAATTCCACATGCATTATCTTGTTTATTTCTTGTAACAACCTTATGAAGGCAATGTATTGTTAGAAACCTCGTGTGTTACAGATGAGAAACTGAGACTGAGAGAAGCTAAAAAACTTGCCCCAGTTGAGGAGCAGGAGTGAATAGTACTGGGATTTGAATCCAGGTGATCTGACTCTAGATCCATGCTCTTGCCAGTAAGGATAGAGAAGAAAACGAAGCCAGAGTTAAAGTTAGCCCAAGAAATGTGCACTGAAAATCTTGTCTAATATAAAATGTGAATACTAAGTTTGGCTCTGATTTTCTTGGAACCAAAGACAGAAAACAACACAATCAGAAACAAAATGCACGCTGCCCATAAAACAAAAGGTATACCAATAACAACAAGAACAACAAAACCAGGCTTCTCCTCTGATGGACATTATGAGAAAGAACAGAAAGGAATCTAAAAAACAAGAACAAATGAACAACACAAATATATCACCTTCTCATATTTCCCTTAAAGTCAAACCCAGGGAATAGCACAGAACCTAGCTCAAAAAAAGTACATTTTTTAATGCTCCAAAGCAATATTATTCATATATGTATGCCCAGTGGTGTGACTTGATTCCAGAATAAAATCAAAAATATCTCAAGGAATGCACAGACTACATCTTCTGTGGGCAATATCCCCATATATAACAAAATCATCTCTCAGATGTAATTAAACAATTAATGAGAGCCAGGAAGCAAATACTAATATTATATTCACTGGTAAGAAGCAGAGATGTACCTGTTTTATCTTGCTGATTTAGAATGCATTATCTATTTAATTCTCCAGAAGGGAGAAGGTAGAAAGGGCAGAAATCACTTACACTCTAAGCTTCAATCTCCTCAGATGTAAAATAGGAATAATAATAACATGCCTGCCTTTGTTAGTTTTGTTTTAGAAAGATATGCTAATGCATCTTGTTGCTTTGAGGAATAAATAAAATAACATATAAAAATTCTTAGTGCTTGCTCGTGCTATACACTGGTTAAAAAGTTGTTAACAATATTTTTTAAATATTGGTAATCCATATTTAGAAGCTCTAAGGTGGTCCTTCAAAGCTTTATAGAGCACAGCAAATTGAAAAACATATTTTGGCTTAAGAAATTAAAAGTGGGGGCACCTGGGTAACTCGGTTGGTTAAGCCTCAGACTCTTGACGCTGGCTCAGGTCATGATCGCACGATTGGTGGGATGGAGCCGTGTGAGGCCCTGTGCTGACGGTGCAGACCCAGCTTGATAGTCTTGCTCTCCGCCAACTCTGCCCCTCCTCTGCTCATGTGTATATGTGCTCTCTCCCTCTCTCCCTCTCTCAAATACAGACTTTTAAAGAAAAGAAATTAAAAGTGACATTCATATTGTTCTAGCAATTACTAGTCGAGTCAGGATATATCTCTGAAAACTATAGGTTGATTTTGTGATCTTGAGGCTTTTTAAAAATGTTTTACATTAGGTTTAAATTTTTGTGGGAAAAAAATGATTATTTTTTAATTTAGTTGTCTAGATAAAATTAAGCCCTTGAATCTATTAGTAAAGCAAGGATATATTTCTATCCAAATAGGGACACCACTGAGAATGAAAGGGGGGCTGAAATCATTAATAAGCATTGATTAATATAAACAGTGGAAACCAGAACAGTCCAGCCCATCCAGGATAGAGGGTCAGCCCTACCTATCTTTTCTTTCCTATTTCAATAATACAGGGAAGAATTAATGGGTATGGACTATCCTACATGCACTTTAAAGGTCACCCAGGCCAGCATGTTTTCCAAATCATAGTTTCATTTCATTTCAATGTATTAATATTCACAGTAAATCAAATATCACCAATTGCACTCAGTTTCAAACATATTCTAACGCTTCATGCAAACTTTGGGACCTTATAATAAATTCCAATGGATTAAGCTGCCCATTAGTTTGATACCATAACTGATCATTTACTATTACTCATATTTATTTAGACATCTTTTATTTTTATTTGTAGAATCTATGGACATATAAATACCCAACAAACCCCTTCAGTGACAATGTAAACATATATAATACATCAGACTTGTTCCATGCCTGCCTTTGTTTTGTTAGTTTTGTTTTAGAAAGATATGCTAATGCAGGAGGTAAAAATGTTTCCAGATTCTATAAGTCAAATATTTTCCTTCCACAAAGGATTTTTTGTTTGTCTTGCCATCTCCCTGGTTTATTCTTTTTATATACTTCAAACTCTAAGTAAATAATATAAAGTATTATATTATAAATAAATATTTATAATAAAATAAATAAATAAATAAATAAATAAAAATAAATAAATAAATAACTTTTCAGATTAGTGAGTTTTTCTTAGAAAAAGATCACTATAAAATGAAAATAAATGAAGAATTAGAGATCAGGACAGTGAAGAACCTAAAAGAAATATAAGAAGCCGCTGGGCATGCTGAAATGTTTCTCTACAGAGTTTGAAAATGGAATTCATATTAACATATTTACAACAGTATCTTGTGCAAAGTATCCATAATAAAAATAATAATGGAATGAATAAAGAATGTTGCAATTGAATGAAATATTACTATGTTACAATATACATTAATTAATAAGGGATTTTTGAAAGAAACTGATATTTCAAGGAGAAAAAAAACGTAGCAGAAAAAGAAGTAACATGGAATTATCTTTGTAAACCATGGATGCCTCCCCACTTTACTTCTAATCATTGAACTATGTAGCATTAATACCATGCTCATCCCTTGTATTGGTACTCTTCTCTGAGACTCTAAGTTTTGTGAGAGCCAGGACCATCGTGTATCCTGAGAACATTATGCAGAATCTGCCATTTAATAGGTGCTCAATAAACATTTATTGATTGATTAATTACTTGAATTCTACACTTCAGTATTTAAAGTCTAGGATTAGAACCAATTAAAAAACATCCTAATAACTAGGATTAATAGTAGGTTTACCATGATCCAGAAGTGTGAAGTAGTTACAAAGCTTAATGCAGTCTTTGCTTATGTTGGGACAGATAAAGTACAGACCAGGGACTATTAATCCTGATTTATTCTGTCCTCATCATCACAAGTCTTAAGAAATTTTGACAAGATGGACTCAATTAGAAGGGGAAAAGATGGTACCAAAGCCCACAAATTAATTATTCATGTATCATTAAAGGAATTAGGGAAAGACAAGGTGGGACACAATCAGTCTTTAAATGTGGCTTCTAACTTTATAGAAGAGGAATACAATACAGCAAGGCCAATTGTAACTCAGTATTAGACTAGTTGTTTTAATAATTAGAGATGAGAAGGAATAGAATGGATTGTCTTTCTTTGAGGTGCCATGCTTTCTATCTGGGTTGATAAAAAGTTTTACAAAGTTAATTTGAGTCCATAATACTTCTAAATTGCTTTTATTTTATCACATATCTATATACGTAAAATATAAAATAGAAAGCTAACTTCCAAAGCTTTGTATGGACAGCTTCATATAAATAGCTTTTAGCACAGATAAAATAATATTTGGATATCTAATTGAATGTTTTTCATTATTCCCATTATAATTTCAAAGATATGTACCAACCAAAACAAAAAAGAATTCTGTGACTGATTTCAAAAAGATGTCTGTACTTCTAGAATGCTTATCACATGTATTTAGTTAACATCTGTACGATGGTGAATAAACAGTAATTGGTATAAACTAACTCTTTCTGAAGTACTTGTCAGAGTTTATTTCTATTTAATTGGAGCAATTAAGAATTTGTAATAAGCATACATAAAAGATGCCCCACATGTTACAACATCAAAGAAATGCAAATTAAAACAGTGAAATACCACCACACACCGATTAGAATAGTTAAGATCCAAAACACTGACAACACCAAATGTTGGTGAGGCTGTGGAGCAACAGGAACTCTCAATCATTGCTGGTAGAACTACAAAATGGTACAGCCACTTTGAAAGATAGTTTGGCAGTTTCTTACAAAATTAAACACGACCTTACCAAGCAATCTATTAATCAAAGTCATTGATATTTACCCAAAGGAGTTGAAAACTTGTGTCCACACATGTGGTATTTATAACACTTTTATTCATAATTGCCAGAACTTAGAGAAGCAACCAAGGTAACCTTCAGTAGGTGAATAAATAAACAAACTCTGGTACATACAGACCATGGAATGTTACTCAGCACTAAAAAGAAATGAGCTACCAAACCATAAAAAGACACAGAGGAAACTTAAATGCATATTGCTAAGTCAGAGAAGTCAATCTGAAAAGGCCATATACTTTATGATTCCAACTATATGACATTCTGGAAAAAGAGAATTACATTTACAGTAAAAAGATCAATGGTTGCCAGGAGTTAGGGGCAAGAGAGAGATGAATGATAGGCAGAGCACAGAGGACTTTTAGGATAATGAAAACACTCTGTATAATGGTATAATAGTGGGTACATGCCATTATACATTTGTCCCAACCCATAGCATGTATAACACCAAGAGTGAACACTAATGTAAATTTAGACTTGGGTAATAATGATATATCAATGTAGGTTTATCAGTTGTAACAAATGTACCCTTCTGGTGGGAATTTTTAATGGTGCGAGATGCTATGCAAATGTGTGAACAGGGGTACATGGGAAATCACTGTACCTTCCTCTCAATTTTGTTATGAACTTAAAACTGCTCTTAACAAAAAACGGTGTTTGGGAGCCTGAGTAGCTCAGTTGGTTGAGGATATGACTCTTGATTTCAGCTCAGCTCATGATCCCAGGGTCATGGGACCAAACCCCATGTCGGTCTCTACACTGAGCATGGAGCCTATTTAAGATTCTCTCTTTCTCTCCCTTTGCCCCTCTCCCCTGCTCACTTTCTCTTCCCCAAAATAAAGTAAAATAGGTGTTAAAATAAACAAAAAAATGACTTGAGTTGACTTTACCATTCTGACATATTTAGTAGAACTGCCCACCTAAAAAAGCAGAGCAAAGTCTGTGCAGAACAGTTACCAGCAGAGTGTTGTAGTTAAAAAACAGTTTTGTAGCCACGTTTTGAAGAGGTGCTATACCCCAGAGTTCTGGGCTCCAGTTCCTCAGACTCAGCTGCGCACTGAGCATGTACAGATCCATGCCAATAGCCTGGCACAGTACAGATAAGAACGTCTTTCAAAGAAGTTGCCAGTCCTAAAAGTGGATTTGATGAACTATGAACAAATATTTATTCATATAAATGACCTATTAAATAATAAGTAAGCAACTTAATTCCATACGGCCTTCTCCCACCGTCCATTCATTCAAACAACGAAGTTGCCCTTGGCTCATCCACTTTCTCTTTCCTCCTGCTTCCTTTTATTTTCTACTGCTTCCTTTCCACTTCTGCAAGATTAGGCACACACACACACACTATGCTCCCTCTTTAATTTCCTTTCACTACTGGCAACTATAGATAGATAGATAGATAGTGATAGATAGATATGTATGTGCATATACATGCATATGTATATATATACGTGTTATATATGTATATATATGATCTCATATAAAATATTGATGATAGTCATACATTAACAAATTAATCATTCAAAACATTACCTCTCAAAATCTTAAAATCAAACACAATTTTTATCTAATCAGATTCTAAATATACTACCAAAGAAATATGAAAATATATTCCTTAGGAAGAAAGTATTCATTTAAGTTGTTGATAGCTGAATTATCAATAAAAATTATATGTGTATATATTTTAAGGATATATAGCATATACATATACTTATATACCCTTTAAAGTATATATATCATAACCTCCGTTTCACTCTCTCTTCCGACTCTTCTTCATTTACCCCAGGAAAATCAATTTCCCATTTTATTTTAGATTTTCTTTTATTTATAAGTTGTGGAGAGGACTCTAATTCTTGTTGAAAGATGCTGGTTAACTACTAGTAAATTGCCACTGGGAGAAAGCATCTTTGGTACAGAATTTCGATTTTTAAAAATACCATCAGTATCTAAAGTGCTCAAAATTGGGGCGCCTGGGCGACTCTGTTAAGCGTCTGACTTTGGTTCAGATCATGATCTTGCGGTTTGTGGGTTTGAGCGCCGCGTCAGGCTCTGTGCTGACAGCTCAGAGTCTGGAGCCTGTCTTCGGATTCTGTGTCTCCCTCTCTCTCTGACCCTCCCCTGCTCATGCTATGCCTCTCTCTCAAAAATAAGTAAAAAACATTTTAAAAAATTTTAAAGTGCTCAAAATTGCCTCAAGATGCCATCAACAGAACCATGTTCCTCTTATCAAATGGTCTCTCCTCAAACCTTGACATTCAAAGAACCCAAAGAGGTATATGATTTCATTGTTTTTCTGTTTTGTTTAATTAGTTGTGCTGTTTTTCTTTGGCTGACCACAATCCACTGTGCATTAACTCTGATTTAGATTATTTAAGAAACCCAATCCTGTTTTCCTGTAAAAATGTGTACAGCTCATTTTTGTAACAAGAGTGTTCACTTAAATTCTAATTATAGCCACTGCTCCTTACCAACCTTTTTTCTACGTAACAGTATATAAGTCAGTCTTTTTCTGTTTGCACCTTTATAGTTCATGCTTTGCTAATGATGCTTCCTCCTGTTAACCTAAAACATACCAAAATAAAGTAAATTTGGTTTTTTATATTTTTTTTAAAAAGAGAAAATATCATGTTCAAAGATATCATAGCTTTCTGGGTGTTCCTATCATATATCACATCATATTTATTATATATATAAATTTTTATTTGAAATCTTTCAGTTAAGTATTATTTTGTGCAGTCTAATTTTTCAGCACTGGAAATACCCAGAGAGATTCTTAATCTGCTGAGTTACTGAGAGATCTATGAATAGTTCTTATTCATCAGTCCCAAACAGGATAAATGACCGCAGAACTCAAGACAAAAAAAGGTTTGGAAGAGGATGTAACAAGGTGGTAAAGGAAGTAATTTAAGAGTTCATAAGGCTCTTGAATAGCAGATTTTGAGAGGAGGAGGGAAGGAAAAAAAACACCTTTCTAAATTCCTTGGATAATCTCTTAAACATGCAAATAAGTGACTAAGAGAAAATCAATTTAGCAATGGATGGGGCATTCTTCTGTGGCATTTGGGATCATGTTAAAGCTGGAGAGAATGAAACCGAGATCTCAAGGGTCTCATCTACAAAGGTAGGCGTAAACCAAGGAGAGACCAAATGACTGAGAAGACTACTGAGCTGGGATTTTAATCACTGGTACCATGTAAGATTTTATTTTGCTCCATTATGCCATAGGGGGATTAAATGATTTCTCTGTCTTCTGAATTTCATGGGCTCCAAGTGGATTTTAGTGGATTTCAGATGATTGCATTACAGTGCTGAGAAACCAATCACAATGCTTAAAGCACAAGACCAAATGGACAGTTTTGTAGTATATTTCCACTCATTTACAGACTATTATGACAATGCCACTCATTGTATCCCTCCAAATCTCATATAGAAATGTTACGCAAGACAATATTATGCTGACAAATTAATACAAGCTATTTACTTTTTTTAAAGCATTTATAATTTTTAAATCAAATTCTAAAAGCAATATCAAAGAAATGTAAAAGTATATCACCATGGAAGAAAATAACTATTCATTTTAAGATGTTGAAAGCCAAATTACCAATAAAAGACTTTCAAACTATAGCTAGTTTCAGGAGAAATAAAAGACTCAGGTTTCTAAAGTTACATACATAAATGGGAGTGTACAGTAATGGTAGTTGCAAGAATAACCCTCTCATTAGAGGGCTTGCTGTTTTGAAGGAGACTGTGTATATGCAGCCAGATAATATAAAATCCTGATGTATCCATTAATAATTATTGCATGCCAAAATATCTATTCGCTGAGTTAATCTTTGTAATAATATAAGACATACTCTTATTCTTAATCTATTAGGAGAAAGAGAAGAGAGCAGTAAACAGGCGATGATTATATAGTGCTGCATGTGTTGTGCAAGAGTTAAGTACAGGGTGCTGTGGGAGCCCTGGGGAAGGGCCTGGTCCAGAACGGCTAGGGACGGGAGATACTGGAAGTGCAGCAAGGCTTCCTACAGGGTTCCTGCTGGAAGAAAAAGAGACATTACTTACAGAGGTCCATATCTTCCGTCTGTCACATTCAAATTAAAGCAAACGACTCAATCTGGATTTAAATTGTTCAGGCCAGGTTAGCATATGATGTGCAAGTACTTGTATAATGAAGGCCATCAGAGCTTAGTCCACCTGCATCTTTTTCTAGAAAAGGCAGGGAAGTGATCTTCCCTGAAGATCCAGCTCAATACAATGAAAACTATTAATCTGGTGAGGTTTCTGTATAATAAAACAGCCGATAATTATTATAACTTTTTAAGGGCTGTTCAAAACTCTGCATCAAGCGATAAAAATTCCATATGTCAGTAATACTCATTATATGACCGTAACCATTTGCTTTTCATTAATTAAAAAAAGAGAAAACAAATCAGTTACTACCAATTGTGGGTATTTTTAACATTTTTTCTCTAAGCTGTAATCAGCCATTCATTGTTCTTTAATTTTTTTAGGCCACCCAATATCCGACAAAGCTTCATCGCTAATACATGTGTGCGTAGTTAAAAACATATAAACCAATATAACAAAGTATTGGTTATTAACTACACCAAAATAATACTACCTGAGATTTGGATACATTTTAGTTTTTGTTTTGAGATAGTAAAGCTTTAGGACTTTGGTTTATATTTAAATGGAATTAAGATGATATTTTCCAGTATTTATGTAGTGCTCTTTATAATTTAAAGTTTTAAAAAATGAGCCAGCAGCTTGTTCATAAAAAGAAAAGTTGACAAGATTAATTCTTATCATATCATCTCTGAAGCTTGATTAAGCATCTTAATTAAACCATCACAGAACAATGAATTAAGGAATAGATATAACTGGATGTGTCTAATACACTTTGGAGCCTATCTCACCTGTGGCTTAGATGGACTTTAAACCTTCTGACCTAAAATTTTAGAATTAAAAATATTGCCTTTGTTCATCAGACATAATTGTAATTAATTGAGTTATGTCAGACAATGCTTGGTGTGCAGCTTGACTAAAACACAGGGAAATAGAGACAATATTAAAATTTTTTTCTCATAAAGACCTCACACTGAATCCTAAATAAGCAAGATTTTAAAAAGTGAATGTGTCCCTATCCATCCTAAAATATTACATAAATAAAAACTTCATTCCTAAAATAATCCTAGGGCTATAAAGCATACATGTATAAATGTGAAAAATGAGGAAATATAAAACATCAAAAAGATTTAGCAACTGTGTACTAAGAAAAATGAATAACAGCAAATTCCTTTCAATAAATATATGAAGGGAGAGGTTAAGAGAGGGAATATGGAAACTCATTCATTTTAAAAATAAAACTAGATAACAGATTGCTACAGAAAATATTTCCTTTGGATCAAAAAACAGCTCTAAAACATTGCTAACATATATCTGAAAGAGAGGTGGGGTTTTTTTTCTGCATATGGTATTTCATATCTGAAAGGAAAATAAATAGAAAAGATAAACATGATAGCCATGGAAAAAGAGGTCTCAAGCACAATTAACGTAAGATGTCCACCATGAATATTACATAATGAGCTGTGATCACTATGACCAAACATGTGGCCACGGAGGAGTTACAGGAAAACAATAAGGACAACTGCTAAGGGCTCTTTTAAGATATAAATTAGGCTGCCATCTACAGAAATATAATCCCAAGATCATAGCTTTTGTACAATTTTTTCTTAATTCTTTGGCTTTTTAAAAACTCAGTGTATAAATTTTCATTTCAAGCAGATTATAAAACAAAGATTATAAAGCAAAAAGTTTTAGAAGGCTGTAAACAAGCACAAATACCCAGACGCTGGCTTCATACTTTACATGAAAACTTTGCAAAGAGCTCCATCTGCAGGCCATTCGTAACATGTCATTTTCAGCTATGAAGGTGTCTATTCCCACTTTTCTTAAACAGTTCCTCCCTTGCTTACTGTCTTCTTATTTGTTCTCTTTTACCACAGAAGATGTTGGATTGAGTAAATCCATTGAATAAGATGCAGAATTTCACAACCTTCTGTAATATTTCTTCACAGATCACGTTAATACTCAAACATGTCTATGCATGAGAACCTACCAATAGGAGACCATTAGCTCTAGAGTTATTCCCCGAGGTTAATTCAAAAGGCAGGCTAAAGGAGAAAAGACTCTTTACATTTTCTTTTTCATTTTCTAATTTTAGAAGCAACATAATTATTATATTTTTTTCATTTTACAATTTCCAAAATTCCTTATCTAAGTTCTTAAATAGATATGTTTGCAACTGAAGCAAATCAGAGATGACTTAAGCCAGATATTCCTTTTTTCTAGTAAAAAGAATTCATTTCTTTCTCCATTTCTCCTTCCCATACTATTACTAAAGTCAGAGACAATGAGAATACAAAAGAACCTGGAAGGAATTGTATGGAGCAAACGAATTCAATATATCCCTAAATCCTGACTTTTTTTTAATCTGTAAAGCCCTGGGCAAGTCATTTGACTGCTTATCTCAAGGAATGAGACACATCCTTAGACAGACCTTAGTTCAGATCTCAACTGTCCAAAAATTACCATATTTATTCATTAAGCCAAGCAACTAAAATAAAATCGCCCTGGAATCAGGGTGAAATAAAAAAGAAGTGGGCCCTCCAACCCACTACTCTTCATACCAAAAAGAGCAAAATAGAGTGATTTAGGCAACCAATATTAAATATTTATACGGTTAAGCATGCAAGTCCACCACTGACTACAAATTTTGACCATTAAAATCTCAAATGAAGTTTTATGAACAGATCGTAATGGCTTCGATGATGATATTTCCATATACAATTTACATAAGTAAAACAAGATTATTTTGGTTCTTGACAACAGTAATCATAGCTGGCTTAAAATATTAAATATGCTCCTCATATAGACAATTGTGGGATTGCTGCATTACCATGAAGAAGTATACAAATCTCTTTAAAAAAAAAAAGAAAGGAAACACAACAGCTGCTCCAGACTTCAAATCTGACACAAGATTAAAACAAATCATAGAATCTCAGGTTTAGAAAGACTCTTAAAGACAATTTAATCCAGCCACACCCTTAAAGACAGAGCCACCCCTGGTCAAGAGGTGATTCAGGCTATGCTCAAACCCCTCACTACATCTCAAGTTGTCAGTTCTTTCTTGAGCAGACCTGACCACAGGGAAATTCATCCTTATATTTAGATGAAATCCTTATATTACAGTGTCAGCTAGTAGTTTTGTGTCCATTTTTAGGGCTATGTAGAACAATTCAACTATTCTCCAGGAAAGAGTCCTGAGATAGTTGAAGAGAGATCCCAGCCATCCCCCTGAGCCTTTCCTTTCCCTCTGAAGTGGTCACAACTCTACTTACTCTTCCTATTGGGGGTGGTTTTAAGTCCCCTCTCTCCCTGCCGTTTTCCCCCAGAAAAGTATAATCTGTTATATTCTTGAAAGTATGCTACCCAGGACTGAATACAATCCTCTGCAAGTTACTGTACAGAGTTGGGTGGAGTCATCTGACACCTGTGTGTAGCGGGGGATGTATTTTTATTAATATAAGTTACTTTAATTAAATTCTTTTTAATCAAAGTTGGGGGAAGTCAAAGGAGTAAAACACCAAAAGCTTATTGCTTGCTAACTAAGTGAGCATATTTTCTACTCTTTCTTTTCTCCATCATTGTTGCTCCCATTAAAAAAAAAAACTGCAATCATAGACTCCCTAGAAAACTAAGTGTATAAAGATATAAATATATTACTCAGAAAGACATATATATATGTATGTGTATATGTATATATATATATATATATATATATATATATATATATATATATAT
>NC_043700.1:104997633-105071283 GCF_006229205.1 Suricata suricatta | reverse complement strand
TATGACTGCATCAAAACCATAAAACTAAGCTGGAAGAAATAACTTAGGCTAGCTCTGCTTTATTATTGAAGAATAATGCAATAAGACTGGTCATTTTTTTCATTTATCAGTAATAGCATAAATTTAACCCAAGTGTAATCTTACATTCAACTTACAAAGTCAATAAAATCATATATATAAATACATATACATAGATATGAGTTATATAGGTATGAATAGAGTATGCATGTATCAGAATGTATACATACATACATGTATATACATTTATATAAAATATTTCTTCATAATTCTTTAGAAATAGGGTAGAAAGCAAGCAAGAAAAACCTAAAACGTGAAAGTGAAAAACCTTTTCTTTTGTACTTTACATTCTAGTACCCCAGAGCATTCTCCCTTACTGCATTTAGATGAGTTTTCTACTATCAAAACCAATATATATCCACATCAATGTCTTTATCTATATATTTATCTATATCTATGCCTCTATCTAGTCTCTCCAAGATGTAGTAGATGATAATTCAGTGTCTTCTGACACTAAGGTCATTTTATGAAGCTAGAATTATTTGGACCCAGAGCCAAATAGCAGGAAAGAACCTCATTACCCTCTGTTATTTGTGAAATAAACAGATTTCTGGGCCTTTACCTCCAGTAATACAGGGACCACAGGGAGCGTACTTCATACTCCTAAAAAAGGAGAAAGGTGAAGGAAGCAGCCCAACAGCACACCACACCGTCTGCTGGGACTGAGCTCCCGGACTAATCGTTCTGCAATGCGAATGGGGGCTGTGTTGCCAATGATGCTTTTAAGGACCAAAACAGAATTAAACTAATACCATCTTTTATGTAGTTTAACAACACTGTATAAATATATTTTTTCAAAATAAGTAGAACCAAGTCACTGTGGTTTCTGCATTGGTCATCAAAAACACCTAATTAACAATGAGAATTCTTCCCCAATTTATGGGACCTGCTTGAGGCAAAGCTGCAAGTCTATGATCTATTTGATCATATTCAATACTATAGGCAGTTCAATAATCTGAGCTTTTAAAAAATCATAAGACAATGAGAAGACAGAGAAAATAAGGCTTCTCAATGGAAATGATGATACAGTTTTTAATTTTAGTCATCTAAAAATCTCCATCAATGGAGACTTATTAAATTTAATTTAATCACTCAATTTTTTAACTGGCAGAGGAAAATGATTTTTTGTAAATTTATGATATAACAATAAATTGTTTTTGTAGAGTACAAACTATACTATAGGTTAATAATATGACAAATTATGATATTTTCAACTACTTAATTAGGCACTAATATTTAATTGAGCATATCTATAATTAACCAGAATAAAATAATCAAACTTAGTTTATGCATATCATAGATATTTCTTTATTCCTAATGAGGAAAATGCAAATTTCTTATAAGCAAAATCTAAAGAAGCAGGAAAAGAAAATACAAAAATAAACCAGAAAAGTACTAGTATTTTTGTCTACAAAAATAGAACTACATGGGCATGCTTGTATAGTTCAATTTTTGTATACAAAAGAGAGAAATGTCAATTTTATTACAATTTTAAATAAGTTGATAAAAACATTAAAAGTTTATTGCACCGCCACTTATAAACAATATATTTTTCTTCCATATAAAACTTATACAGAATTATTGGTTAGCTGAGAAGTAAAAACTAAGAGAAAACAATACTATTATTATGTATCATTATCATCATAATAAAAGCTATTATCCTTTTTTAAGTCTTAATTTCTTAGCATTACAGTAGGTGTTTTACAAACGTTGAATAAGTTTATCACCACAATAAATGTCACATGTATTTTATCACATGCATTTCTCAGGTGAGAAAACTAGCTAAGATGCCACATTCTCTACCCAAGGCCAACCTGCAAAACCCAAAACTGATGATGTTTGATCTTGCCTCCCTGCCTTTAACACACCACTTTTTTTATAATAGTTTACTGTCAAATTGGTTTCCATATAACACCCAATGCTTCTCCCCACAAGGGCCCCCCTCCATGACCATCACCCCCTTCCCCTCTCCCCCTCCCCTAACACACCACTTTTAAAAGGCCACACCCTATGCCTTAACAATCATATTGATAAATGTGTCCAAAGAAGTTGAATTTAACTTTCATAATTCTATATTCTTGTACTCATAACACACACTAAAAACTAGAAATACATCAGTTTTATTTTTACAAAATAATATTTTATTGATTTATCATTAACAATGGAATTTCATACAAACAGAATTTAATCAAACATTAATAGTTTTATGGTATTTTAATGCTATACTGGGTCTTTATATTCAGGATCAAATCAGAGAAGTAAATTGTGTAATAGAAGCCAAATTTTGAGGATATTAATTTGGTTGTTAGGTAATTAGCAAAACAAAGAATAAAAGTTTGATTTTCTAAGTTATAAAAAGAATCTTGACAAAATTTCTAGGAAGTAAAAATATCTTGAACTGTCATTAATTACTACTGAAGAGCATGTTTTACATATAAAGCATTAGAAGTAAATATAATGGAAGATAAGGAAGACTTCCCATAAATCAATATTCTAATTTTCTTACTTTTCCAACTGAAGTTACATAAGTACATGAATGCAAGTGGTTTAAAATGGAATAAATTAATCTAGAATATTGCATTATTATCTCTATGTCAAATAAAACAGTAATTCTGAGAGCAAAGATGAATTTAAACATATATTTGCTTTCCCATAATTATTGAAAAACATGAAGTTTTAACTTGTAAGATTAAATTAGCTTTACTACTAAAAGTTAA
This sequence comes from Suricata suricatta, assembly GCF_006229205.1. Classification (NCBI taxonomy): domain Eukaryota; kingdom Metazoa; phylum Chordata; class Mammalia; order Carnivora; family Herpestidae; genus Suricata; species Suricata suricatta. The sequence continues at coordinate 105,068,488 of NC_043700.1, read as the reverse complement.
GTTTTGATTTTCCCTCTCCTGAGAACATACAAAATGATACTTGCTGTGAAATTAAAAGTTTCTCTGTGAAGGTGCACCCAACAAGGTTATATTTTTGGTAGTAATCAGAACGGGCCTGTCTTTACAGGAAGCAGTTAGGAAGGCCCCAAGTCCCATATTTGGAAAGGCTGTTAGTCTGAAGTGCCCCTTACCAGGAAAGAATGGCTGACTCGTTTGCATTGGCCACTAGGTGGAAGTCAAGACATCCCCTGGGTGCGAGCCCTTGCCAACCCTTCACCCACAGCCCTGTTGTGGAAAGGAAGGCCCATGCCTGATTCCCTGCCCTCCCAGGCCCCCTGCCTCCCAGATGCCCACAAAGATGCTGACAGCTGTGGGGGCCGTCACTGCCACCTCTCAGAATACTGAACATCAGCCAGGAATGTAAAAGGGAAGAGTGAACATCTTACAACCACAGCCAAGCTTGTGATGGCCTGATCACTCCAAAGCCTCTAGATCATTCTGAAGACTATCCACATAATTAGTTTTGCAGATAAGTTTTCTTTTTTTAATGTTCTCCACCAATGTATTCAAACAGCTCAACAGCTCTTGCTGTTACTCCTCATTCTAATCAGCCTTCCTCATACTTCAAACATCAGTGGTTTGTTCAAGAGCATATGAATTTATATTTCCACCCAAATAGAGTTAAGGCACAATGTCCAAGAGCCAGGCACTGTGGAGAGCCACTTACTGCTGTTATCTGAGAGAAGACAATCACTGTGAATTTCTGTGCAGAACACAGACTTAAGACAGCATACCCAGGTGTTATCATGAAAGGGAGCAAGTTTGGCAGATTAATCATGGTCACCATCAGAATCTTTACCATGATGGTCAAGTTAGGATCTGATCTACCTGGTCCAGATGGACAGCTCAAGGCACAACAACTCAAAGTATTCTTTAATTCAGGCTTCATGAAGAAAACAAAGAAAATTATTGAGTAATTACTAAATTTACAGTATTGACTGAAGTATAAATATGTATATATTATAATAATATAGTAAATTATTATAATAAATTTTAATAATATGTGTATATATTATTAAATAAAAATTATAACTTGGGAGTCAAAGTTCACGCATGGGTTTTTGACTGTGTAGTGAGAGGTGGGGGTGGTCGGTACTGCTAATCCCCCTGCTGTTCAAAGGTCAGTTGTATACACCCGAACTATAACTCATATGCAGTAAGGCTCCAATATAAATTTCCAATCTCCTCTCTAAAAGTTAGTAAAAATTGTTAGCAAAATATGTGGTCTCTATTCCAGTGTTTCAGCCTCCCTTTTCTCTTTGAAATGCCCATTTCTTTGACCTCTTCTATGTACTTCAGTCCTTCTCATGCCTTATGAAAGAACCCAAAAAGTGCTTTTTTTATATTAGATTATTATTAGATATTAGGTAATATTATATATTAGTCCTAAGACTCTGCTAATGAAGTTGGTCAGTGTGTGTTTCTAGTACAGTTGCTATCAGTAGATCCCTATTCAGGCTTGCTCCCTCCATTCTGCTCTGGAGAAAAAACAAAAAAACAAAAACATAAACCAAGCAAACAAACAAAAAAAAACAAAGCCACCTAACTTCACTCTCTATTAATGTGGCTCCATGACCTGGGACCAGCCTGTGTCAGGGCTTTGCTGAGTCCTTGGCAGCTTGCTTCTCTTATTCAGCATCCAGGATGGTGACTATTAGGAACAGACTCTAGAGCCAGGCTCCCTCCATCTTGATCTGAGTCTTGGCTCTGTCACCAACTAGTTGTGTGGCCTTAAGAGATCTATTGAGCCATTTTTCTGCTTCATATTCCCCATCTATATACTTTGGGGACAACTGGACTCATTTCTGAGGGTTCAATGGGGATTAAATTACTTCATTCATGTAAGGTACTTGAAACTGATTTTGGCATAGGGTGAATATTTTATAAACGTTACCTACTTTTATTCTCCCTAGCTTCATCTGCTGTCCAACTAGTTTAAAAGCAAATATCTGAATGCAATACCTAAGTGGTGGCCCTGATTCCTATAACTGGAAAAGGGGATGTTTCTCACTTAACTAGTTAAGTGTTTTTATCATTAAGAAGGCACAACCAAATTCCAAATTTAGGCATAAGCTCACCTTAGGAAAGAGATGAGAAAAAAAGTAGAATCTTCCTCATTTCTTCTGGAAAATATGAGAACCGAGGTGCTCATCTTTAGGAGAAAGCTGTTAAAGTTTGGGTGAAGTCTGGGCTTTATCTGTGTCCCCAAAACTCAACCTGGCCTAGTGTAATGGTTAATTTTATGTGTTAACCTGACTAGGACACAGCACCAAGATATTTGGACAAATGTTTCTGTATAGTGTCATGAAAGTATTTCTTAGATGAGATTAACCTTTCAATCAGTAGACTGAGTAAAGCAGATAATCCTCCAAAATGTGGGTGGGCCTCATCCAAACAGTGGAAGGCCTTTAAAAAAATGACTGATCTCCTCTGAAGAAGAGGAAATCCTATCAGCTGACTACCTTCAGGCTCAAACTGCAACATCAGCTCTTCTTGGGCACCCAGCCCCCTGCCTTACTCTGCCTATTTTGGACTGTGAACCTTCACAATCACATCAGTCAATTTCTTAAAATAAATCTCTTGACAGATGATACAGAGATAGAGATAGAGATACATCCTATTGATTCTGTTTCTCTGGAGAAGCCTGACTAATACACTGCGCTTCTAAAAGTAGATTCCTGAATGCTAACAACCTATACTGGGTCCAGAGGGAGAGTCACTCATGTCTTCTTCAATTTCCCTTGAGTGGATATTAGATGACACATGTTTTGTAATTGCTTTTGTGAAAGGTCAGGGACTGCCCAGATGGTGGGCCTCCATATAGTGAGAGCTCACCCAGCACTGACAGTAGTTTGGTGAATTTATAAAAACAGCATTGGATTCACAAAACACAATGTGAAGATGTACTTTAATTCTGTCTCTTTTCAAAAAGCATGAGCTCTTAATACATTACAAATCTATGAAATTTGGGGAGAACTTCCTGCACTCTAATTTTCATTTTGTAAAAACACAAATTTTCATACAATTACAAAATACCAAAGAGGTGCCTTCTCAACTTTGAACTGCATAGCACAACATTTTTTCTTCAGATTGCCTCCTGTATCAGTGAACAACTCATTTGGTAGCAAGTATGCAGCCAATGTGCTGCAAGCGAATGACAGGTGTGTGGTGACTAGTGTTCCCATCAACTCTTGGAGAAGCTGGGGAGAGTTTGGGTGGTCAGAGTTCCTGGGCCAACCACGTCCAGCCAGGAGCATCTTCTTCTAGAGCTCCTCAAAGGACTGCTCTACAAGAATGAGGATTGATTGTGTGTCTCCCGGTCACGATGGCCAGCAAAACCAAGAGTGACACCCAGCAATTCACTGTTCTACCATGACATGCTAATTATAAGCCGTATGTTACCTGAATATCTACTTCAATAGCCAGCCCACTGCTTCTTACCCTGGATCCAGGGGCAAAGGAGCAACTAAAGGAGTTGATGAGCCAGACACTCATCAAGCATAGACAGCCTAAGGGCTGGTTGATAAGCTGAAAGGGAGGCTGGCAAGCACACCTCGAGGCAGGGGCCCCATTCACCTCTGTTGGATACTTCTCTTTGATGTTGGCTATATGCTCTGGCAGCAGTGTCCAAGTGGCTGCAGGGTGACTGTTCTACCTATCTGTGCCTTTGTATTGTTACAGTTTTATTATTTTAAATATACTTTATATGAAAAAGTGTTATATTCCCTATTTGTTTACATCATCATGAGATATTTTAACATTACATCTTTCACTCAAAGACATTTAAAAGCTTTTAGATTCTTAAATAATAATTTTAACTGGTATACATTTTTAAATAGTAAAAATATGTTTTAAAAGTATTCTCTGCTGTTTATGCAAATAATTTCTCATCAGTTATTTTTTTTTATTTTTTTAATGTTTAGTCTTGAGAAAGAGAGACAGAACACAAGCACAAGCAGGGGAAGGTGGGCAGAGAGAAAGGGAGACACAGACTCTGAAGCAGGCTCCTGGCTCTGAGCTGTCAGCACAGACAGTGCAACCATGACCTGAGCTGAAGTCAGATGCTCAACCTACTGAGCCATCTAGGCGCCCCTCATCAGTGATTATTACCAAGAATTTGAAGAGATCATAATTCAAAAATCTTCTAAAAATGTTTCATATTATTTTATCTTGATCTTTATGCAAATTAAATACTGGATTTTTAGTAAATTAAGTATTGATTTTTGCTCATACTACTCCGTATTTTATTATGATCACCATAAATTCCCTACAAATTATTCCAGTGTACATTGCAAACATTGTCATTATCTATGTGTACTGTGATTAGATACAAGATGAGAAACAATGGCTTAACTAGACTCTATTTTTCAGCTTATACCAATAAATCCCCAGATAGTTCCAGTACTATCTACTCTTTGAAGCCTCCTAAAGGTAAGTTTATGCCTACTTTATTATTACAACTTCAATTTCCTTGTCCAGTGACGAGACCAACAAATATATGGTACAGGAATGAATAATTGATAAGTATGGAAAAAGTCACTTCCTTTCAAAATAAAATTTTTTATAATGTTAGCTATTTAGTTATGGATAGGAGAAACTTACACAATTCCTTGGGGGAAATTCTTTTTTTCTTCAAAGAAACACTTTAAACTTTGAATAAGAATCCATATTACTTAGCAAGGAAGAAAGAATTCTAAGCCAGCATTTCAAAGAGCAGTAGTAATGAGCAATATCACTGCTGATCCTACAGATTCCCTCGGACCTCTTTCTACAATAAAATTTCCCCCAAATTCTCCCTTTCCTGGCCCGACTTCTAAAAGTGACTATGCAGGACATCTTAAGTTTTTCTCTTTAAAATAAAAACACTAACAAAAATAATTAGTTTGGGAGTGGGGGAGTCTTGGTTTGTCTCTCTGCTTGTTTGTTTTTAGTTTGTGAGTCCTTAAACAGTTTTCCTATAAGTCCAGTGACCAGCTACAAAGAAAGATTTTCCTACTGTTGTTACAATGTTTTCCTCAAAGTTTTCCATCCTTCAGTGACCGTGCCATTTGGTCAACTTTGCTGAATTTTCACTTTAAGTCAAATTTATAAATTACCAGTAGGTGAAATAAAAAAAGACAGATAAGCAGAATATATGTACAAAGTTCTTTTTACAAGAGTAATAGTAAAGCATCTAATTAATAAAGTCACTCTAGATAAATTTACCAAGCTTGCTGGTATGCCACAATCAGAGTCAAGGTAAACACTTTAGATATATTCTCTTCTAAGAGTAGCATCTACCCAGAAGGAAAAGCTAAAACTGAGGAAAATCTGATTTTGACCTCAGATAAAATTTCCTGCAGAAATATAGGAAAAACAACAGGCAAACACACAAAGGAACAGCAGATATTTTGGCTGTGAGGCCAATTTATCATTTCACCCAACCACATGAAACATATTTGAACAAATGGAATATGATTCATTTATTACATGATGAATTATCACTTTTCCTAAAATCTATGGCCCACTATATCTCACAGGAGTAGAAGCCAAAATAATATGCCACCTTAGGATAAACTAAGGTGATTTAGCAAAGCCGGATTTACCCAACTCATTTACCAAACACATTTCTTGGGTACCTGTGTAGTTAATCTGTTTTTAATTGAGCTCCACAGTTGTCATTTATTTCGTAAACAAATGGGTATAGGTGCAAACATCATGATTGTTTCAAGCACAAATACTATGCAGCTTGCAGTCTTAGAAGACCCTGTTGGCAAACCTGAAAACTCAAAGTGTTTAATGTTCAGTTACGCTTTACACTTTTGTTCATGATGTCCTTCTTTTCTGAACCTCACAAACCCAGCTGTTAGCTCAGGTGGCATGGCAGCTGAATGGACATACCAAAAAGGTCTTAATAAACAGAGATTCTTTTTGATTCCAATTTATTTTTCCACAAAACAAAAGGTAATCTCACACTTGCCTGGAAAAGACCACTTTGGTTACTTTGTGAGGAGGAATTCTTTAGTATTTGACCAACAGATAGTAGATTACAATTCTCTCTCATGCATAAGTCTGTCCTCCCAAATAAAAGGTGTATCACAAGAAAAACAGAAATTATTTTTGAGGCATCACTAGTACTGAAATTCTTTTTAATTAACAATTCTAAATAGCTAAATGCCTATTGTTCCTTCCAATTCTCTAAGTTTGGGATCCTCAGGAAAAAAATACGGTCATGTCTAACATTTCCCCCAAAACCTCAGATCCCCTGAAAAAGAAGAAAATGCAATACATACAGAAGATAGTTATATTTTTGTCTGCTGTTCTCAAATAGCTTGGAAATATAGCCAAAATCAATAAATGTCAGTACTACTTGCATTATAAGTCTAGCAAATTAAATACTGAAGGTATAGAAAGTCTAAGACTTAAAAGTATAGACAAACATACTACTCATTTGAATTTCTCATGCCGGAATAAAAGCTGTTACCTGATGAGCCCAGCCCAGTAACAAGTCGTTAGTTTCCAAAACTCCCCAGATTCCTCTTCATTTTGCTAAATTTCACAGATATGTATTTCACATATATATTTGTGTGACATACAACACAATACAACAGAACTAGAGACTTTTAGGGCCAGAAGCCTTTTAGAACCGACTGCTGAACTTATGTCACAGGCAAGCAATGTCTCTAATACTTAATATGCTAGAAGTCTTAAGGGACTTCCTCAAGGTCATACCGCCAGTTAGTGAATAAAGCAAGACTAGACCCAGCCTCTGGAGTCCTGCTCAGCGGCAAGTGTTTCTCATTTGCTGCCAGTTGTTTAGCATGAAAGAGTTGGAGAAAAGAGGTGTTGATCGTCAGTGCTCTACTACTGAGGACAAATGTAGCATCACTTAATCAGAATTCAGTCCTTCATTGAGCAAAATCTCAAAGTGACATCTACTGGAATACCCAGTCTCTATGGAGAAATTTAATTAAACTTCTGTCCCTTTATTCCAGCACAAATATTGTGAGGGAAAACAACTCAACTCCTCTGACATTTTTGCAAATAGGTTTAGTGGAATCCATTCTGTTTACTTTTACTGACATTTGTTTTTCAGTCAATTATCCCACATGGTTATTTTTTTCTTTTCATAATTTATTGCTAGCAACTTAGCCATAAGAATAAATACAAGTAATTCCTTTCTTTGGTACAAGCACCAGAGCTTAGGTTCATAATAACTGAAGAAAATAAATACTCATTTTACCCCTCCCCTTTGCTTTTCCTAATAGTTCTGGTTTACTTATTAATCAGACTGGTAACAGCACTAGAATCTAACAAGGAAGAATTTAACCTCAAATGCTCCAGGGGTTTCTCCTCACATACCCTTAAAACTTTGGAAAATAATACATTTTACTGGATTAGTTATCTACCAGATAACTAAATATGACAAGCATTTTTTTCCTTCTGTACTCATCTGTTTCCAATTTTTGCACACCTTTATTGTGAAATTTTCTATGAAGTCTTAAAAATTTCAGAAAGTCTTCATCGCAAAAAGTTCTATTCCCTTTTTAATCCATGAAATCTCATTGAGTGGACATGAAACAAGTAGTTTTTAAGAGGATGAAAAATCTATGGTGTAGGGCAGTGCTGCTCAAACTCCAGCATGCATATGAATCACCTGGAGATCATGAGGAAATGCAGATTCAGATTCAGTAGAGCTGGAATGAAGCCCGAGAGTCCACATTCCTATAGGTTCTCAGGCTAGACCCTAGTCTGCACTTTAAATGGATTGTAGAGGAAAGGGCATTGCTTCTGGAGCTGTGGAGACCTGGACTGAAATCCATCGGTTCCTAGTAATGAGAACCTGAGAGAGCCCAGCCCTCCACCAGAACCTTCCTCTCTCCCCCTACAACATTCACAGCCTGGGCACCATCATCAGCCTTAATCCACAGGGACTGACCTCATCATGCCTTTTATCCTACTCCGTGCAGGCCACCCCTAGACTGCCAGGCTGCCTCTCAACTCCCGCAGTTGAACCTGTTAGACTCTGTGAACTTATTCTGTCCCCCTTTCCCAACTCTCCCCAAGTTCTGACATCCTTCCACTCTATCCTCTACAACTCAGTCAGCCACCAGCAAAATCCTCTATGTTAATGCTGCAACTACTGTCTGAATGCTTTCTGCCCTTCATGCTTCAAGAGAAACCTGGTTCTCCATTGAGGACACTGCTACCACTGGTGTTCCCTTAGTGGGGCTAATTTAGTCTCCTGTCGTTCTCGTTGGACTAGGCCTAGGAGTACCGAACATGTCCTCATTACTCCTTACTGCTGCTTGCAATTTTCCAATCACTCCTCATTAGGATCTTTGTCATCAGATTACAACACCCATGAATCATCACTGTTGTTGTCACAACCACCTAGCCACTCCCGTGGCCATTTCCCTGAACTTGTTTCTCTCCGTAACTACATCTTCTCTTCAGTGTCAGTCACATGCATCCTACTCTCTCACATCACCTCCTACCATTTCATCCTATTCTGTCTCTGTTCTGTACCCTAATTCTTCCACACCACTGGTGCAGTTAAGCCATTGATTCTAACATGTTTTCACTGTTTCTCATCCCGTCACCATTCTTATTTCCCTCCTTTTCCAATTTAAACTCCATTGTCAATGGTTAGTGACTCCCTTGCCTTCCTACAGTTTTGCTGTTTCTGCTTCCCAAAACTATAATCTTATTTAAATCAGATTTCTGCCTACTCCAAACTTTCCTCTGTGCTAAAAATAGTGGCGAAAAATACAAATCAGGATGACTGGTCTCACTTTAGATAGTTGACTGTAAACCTCAAGTGCCCTACCTATCGTACCATATTATCTCTAGTCCATATACTCTTGAATCATGTAGGCTGCCATTTTATACTCTCTCAAATGCTCAGTACCTCTTCTCCCACTGTCATCTCCACTTGATAACCTTACTTCCTATTTTACTAAAGAAAAAAAATGGATGCAATTAAAAAAAAAAAAAAAAAACAATGTCCACATACTTCCAACAACACATCTACCCACATGCCTACATCAGCAAACTTCTTTGCCTTTCTGGCTGCCACCATTGTTGAATTGTCCAATGTTCCTGTTAAAAAAAAAAGTCAATCCTTATACTTATGCACTAGATATCTCCTCTCACTAGTACATCCAGCCAAGCCTACAGATAGCTGAATGTAATCTCCTGTTATATCCTAATCCAAAACCATCCAATTAAGCAGATTCCAAATTTCTGACCCATAAAACCTATGAGTTAAAAATCACTTATTATTTTAAACCCCTAGATTGTGGGGCAATTTGTTATGATAAACATAATACAATAAATGAATGAATGAAATGACAGATCACAAGATGAACATCCACTAGATAATTAGGAAGGATTTACATATCAGCCAACTGAGGAGCTAATTTTCACATACCAGGAGGGGAGGTACAGCATGTAGTTCTTCTAGATCATTGGGGCTTATAAGGGAAGTCAATAAGGAGTGGAGCCTTTCTATAGAACTGTAGAGTATGAGTAAAACATCTTCCAATCTTCTGAACCCTAATGGGAAAGAAAAAGGAAACTCTCTAGCCAGAAAGAATATCTGACAATTATGGATGCTCACTCTCCAGGCAGAGCGAACATAGATTGTCAGTGCTGTATTGTAGACAGGGAGGTCCTACCATCAGTGGCGTCTCAGAAAAGCTGAGTCATTTCCTGTGTCTCTTGAAGATCAACAGCATGTCCATCAGCAAGTCCTAAAGGGTAAAATGGCAGCAACTTGGGCAGATGTGTGTTACTGCTGCCACTTTGTTATGGAGCCAGTCAACTTGTACAGATTCTTATAGGAGTGGCCATGCAAACCAGAAGCAGTTAGCATCATACTGTCAGCTGACCAAGTGTTTAGGGGTCAGGCTGCCCACTCATCATTGATAACCAGATATTCAAGGCCTGGAGCTCCCAGGTTAACAAGAACCCACCATGCCCTTTAAATCACAATTAAAATGTCAATGATACTTTCACATTTGTAGATACTATATGGCCTAAATTTGAACTTCTGTTTGATGGGGGTGCCTGGGTGGCTCAGTCCGTTGAGCAACTGACTTTAGCTAAGGTCACGATCTCACAGCTTGTGGGTTCCAGCCCCAAGTTGGGTTCTGTGCTGAGAGTTCAGGGCCTGGAGCCTGCTTCAGATTCTGTGTCTGCCTCTCTCTCTGACCCTCCCCTGCCTGTGCTCTATGTCTCTCTCTCTCTCTCAAAAATAAATAAACAATAAAAAAAAATTTTTTAACTTCTGTTTGATGAAGAATTCCTCAACTAGTTTTCTCTCTAAACCATAGATTTTAACTTTACAGAATAGTTTAATGACCAGAAGGGAAAGAAGTCTCATTACAAAATAGTTTTTAGCTTAGAGGGCTTTAGGCCTCCAGAAATTCCTACCAAGACACTTGAGAGTATCTATCTATTGATAAATCAATTAAAAGATATGTAGATACACACACACACACACACACACACATTTAGTTTAATTCATGTAAGTACAAATTATTTTTATTTAGAAATAAAAGATATTTTGCAAAACATAAATAGAAAAGAACTAACTAATTAGAAGGCTTTTTCCATTTCTTTTAAACTTTTTCTTCTACCAGCAGTTTCAACCCAAAACACACGTTTTCCTAGGTTTTACAATGCGTCCAACATTGAATGTGGTCAAATCTCACACCTAGAGTTTAGATGTTTTGATAGAGAAGTATACAAATTTTAAAACACTTTTATTTTGTTTACAGAAAAGATGCATTTGAATATTCAATATTCTGAGTGAAAGATCTTTACTACCATAAAACAGTAAATGTTTTAATATAATTTGAATGTACCCAATATTAATCATATTTGTGGCCATGATTAATACAGAAGCTATGAAGCCATTTCTATTAATTCATAAAGACATGCTCTTTGAACTTCATCTTCCCTCTAGCTACTCTCCCTCCCATGATGATCTCATCCAGTTACTTGGCTTTAAACATAATCTATACACTGATGATTCCCAAATTTATATCTAGAGCCAGACAGCTCCTCTGAACCCAGACTCATATATCCAGCTGCCTATTTGACATCTCCATTTAGAGATCTTACATGCATTCTACACTTATCTTGTCCTAAACCAAACTTCTGATATTTTCTCCCAAAACTTCTCCTCCCACTGTCTTCTCCATCTTGGTAAATAGGAACCCTATCCTCCCAATTACTCAAGTCAAAAAACGAGAATTATCTTTAACTCCTCTGTTTCTTTCACACTTGATTTTGAATCCATCAGCCTATTCTGTCAATTCTACATTCCATTTAACTCAGAATATGACTTTACACTATATCCACTGCCACTGTGTTTATCCAAGTCACCACCATCTCTCATCTGTGTTGCTCCGTAGCCTCCTTACTTGCCTCCTGCCTCTGCCCTTGCTCTCTATAACCTATTAGATACACAGCCTTCAGAGCAATTAAGTAACACACAAGTGATTAACAAAAGCATGTCATCACTTTGTTCATAACCCTAAAATTGCACCTCATTTCAGCAAACTAAAGGCCAATTCTATAAGGTCCCACATAATCTTCACATCACACCGTCCACCTCTTCTACTCCATTACCTCTCTAACTTATATTCTACTATTTGCTCCATTGTTCACTCTGCTTGGGTTGCTCTGGTCTCTTTATTGTTCTTCAAACAATCAGTGCCTTAGTAGTAGCCCATCCATTGTCTAGGATGCTTTTGATCCAGTTGTCCCATGGCTCATTCCCTTACATCCCTCAAGTCCTTGCTGTACTGTAACTCCCTCAGAGACTTCTCTATTGAAAGTACAATCCCTATCCTCTTCAGCAATACTATTCTCCTTTTCTTGATTTGCCTCCATAGCCTTTTTCATCTAATGCCATAAATATTTTGTTTGTTTTCTGTTTATTTTCCTAGACTAGAATATAAACTTACTGAAGACAACAGCTTCTGTCCATTCTGTTCCCTACTATATAGTCAGCTCTTAGAATATGCTTTGAAATAGGATGCACTCAATAAATATTCATTGAATGTATGAATATTAAAAAATTGGAAAACTGTTAGCATAAATATTTTACAATCAATATTTCAATAATCAGTTACTATCCTAGCTAGTACAATGAAAACTTAATATAATATTATTCATTCCTTCTTGCAATAAACATTTTTTATCATATAGTTAAATGTCAAAAGTCTTTTTTCACCTTAGCCTTATAAATTTCTGAAGCAAACCTCAGCTCCAATGTCATGAGTATTTTTTTGGAAACACTGGTTTCTGAATACATCAATATCCTCCTATATCTAAAAGCCCCATTAAAACTGATGATCATATCACTATTTAAAATTAGATGAACAAAGTATGTGTGGGTTTCATCTCTGTCACCCCTTCACTGAATGCAACCAGAGAAATATTTTGCAAGAAATGAAAGGTTATAGAATAGGGATCTGCACCAATCTCTATCAAAATAACATAAGCATTCTTCACAGAGCTAGAACAAACAATCCTAAAATTTATATGGAACCAGAAAAGACCGTAAATAGCCAAAGCAATCTTGAAGAAGAAAAAACAAACAAAGCCAGAGGCATCACAATCCCCGACTTCAAACTATATTACAAAGTTTTGGTCATCAAGAAGTATGGTACTGGCACAAGAATAGACACTCATATCAATGGAACAGAATAGAGAACCCAGAAATGGACCCCAAAACATATAGCCAACTCATCTTTGACAAAGCAGGAAAGAATATTCAATAGAATAAAGATAGTCTTTTCAGCAAGTGGGGCTGGGAAAACTAGACAGTAACACGCAGAAAAATGAACCTGGATCACTTTAGTACACCATACACAAAAGTAAACTCAAAATAGATGAAAGACCTAAATGTGAGGCACTAAGCCATCAAAATCCTCGAGGAGAAAGCCTTCAAAAAATCTCTTTGACCTTGGCCGCAGCAACTTCTTACTTAACACGTCTCTGGAGGCAAGGGGAACAGAAGCAAAACAGAACTATTGGGACCTCATCAAAATAAAAGCTTCTGCACAGTGAAGGAAACAATCAGCAAAACTAAAAGGCAACTGGTGGAAAGAGAGGAGATATTTGAAATGATAAATAGTTAATATCCAAAGTCTATGAAATGCTTATCAAACTCAATACCCAAAAAACAAGTAATCCAGTGAAGAAATGGGAAAAAGACATGAATAAACATTTCTCCAAAGAAGACATCCAGATGACAAACAGACACATGAAAAAATGCTCAACATCACTCATCATCAGGGAAATAAAATCAAAATCACAATCAGATACCACCTCACGCCTGTCAGAAAGCTAACATTAACAACCCAGGCAACAACAGAGCTTGACAAGGATACAGAGAAAGAGCATCTCTTTTGCACTGCTGGTAGGAATGCAAACTGGTGCAGCCACTCTGGAAAACAGTATGGAATTTACCCAAAAAATTAAAACTAGAACTATCATATGACCCAGAAATCACACTACTAGGTATTTACCCAAGGGATACAGGTGTGCTGTTTTGAAAGGACACACGCACCCCAATGTTTACAGCAACACTATAGACAATAGCCAAAGTATGGAAAGAGCCCAAATGTCCATCAGTGGAAGAATGGATAAAGAAGTTGTGATATATACAATGGAATATTACTCAGCAATCAAAAAGAATGAGATCTTGCCATTTGCAACTATGTGGATGAAACTCGAGAGTATTATGCTAAGCGAAATTAGTCAGTCATAGAAAGGCAAATATCATATGACCTCACTCATATCTGAAATTTAAGATACTAAACAGATGAACATAAGGGAAGGGGAGCAAAAATAATATAAGAACAGGGAGGGGGACAAAACATAAGAGACTCAAATATAAAGAACAAACAGAGGGTTGCTGGAGGTGTTGTAGGAGGGGAATGGACTAAATAGGTAAGGGGTATTAAGGAATCTATTCCTGAAATCAGGAATATGATATATGCTATATATAGTTGCACTATATGCTAACTAACTGAGATGTGAGTTAAAAACTAAATTAATTTAAAAAAAAAAAGGATAGGAATCTGCAAACTATGGCCTGGAGACGAAAGCCAGCCAGGATTAAGAAACAAAACACAGAATCCCCAGTAAAATTTGAATTTCAGATAAGCAAGAAATATTTTTTTAGTATAAATATATCCCAAATATATAATAAATTCCAAATCTGGGAACCTTAAATCTGGCCCACCACCTGTTTTTGTACAGCCTACAAGCAAAGAATGATTTTTCCATCTTTAAATGGTTGGGAAGGGGGGATGAAAGAAGAATATTTCATGGCAAGTAAAAATTATACTAAACTCAAATACCAGTGTCTGTAAACTATGTCATTGGAACGTAGCCATTTGTTTGTCTGTGGCCATTTTCACATTACAGCAGCACAGTGGAATAGTTGCAACAGAGACCGTACAGCTGCAAAGCCTTAATATCTACCATCTGGCCCTTTATAGAAAGTTTACCAACCTCTATTATAGAATATTACTTTTATTCTTCCCCTTACTAAAGACAAAGCAAAGTAACCTCTTTCCCTCTTAGAACTCTCTTCCCACAGGAGCACTACTGGCGCTTTATCATTATTCTGGAAAGAGAAGTAGGAAGTACGCTGAGAAGAGTCCGTGTGATGAAAGGTGTGGGCTGTGGATCCCCGCAGAGCGGAGTGCGAGTGCTTTCTCTGCTCATCCTGGCCTGAGTTACTTACTGGGGGCCATATGAATATCACCACACAGGGTGGTTATAAGGGTTAGGAGATAAGGATGAAAAGCTTGATTTTAAAGGACAAAAAAGGGTCAAGTTTCTAGACTGCAACAGAGGGTATGATTGTCAGAAGGACAGAAAATGGAGAAGAAAAGTGAAAAGATAAAAATTGGAACTAGGACAAACTTCTCTTTTTTTGTAATTTTTTAATGTTTATTTATTTTGAGAGAGAGATGGAGAGAGTGTGAGTCGAGGAGGGGCAGAGAGAGAGAGGGAGACAGAATCTGAAGCAGGCAGGCTCCAGACTCCCAGCTCTCGGCACATACCTTACCACGGGGTTCGAACCCACAAACAGTGAGATCATAACCTGAGCCAAAGTCGGACACATACCCGACTGAGCCACCCAGGTGTCCCTAAGAGGACAGACTTCTTAATCACTCACCAAGAGTAAGAGATGAGCATAAGTGGAAAAATATAGACTTTACATGGATTCAAGCAAAAATACCATGACCAAAATCAGGGAAGTATGGATGAATTTATTTGGACTAAGTAAGGCAGCAGTTAAACCCTTTTCAAGGTAAGTGAATCTCAGATTGCATCTACTTAGTACACATGTGGTTGTCTTAACAGAAATGATATAAACCTCACTTTCAGAAGTAGCATTATATTTGAAAGGAAAGGCCTGAGTATGTGTTGCTGCTGCTCGGAGAGGAAAAGAGAAAAAACAGAGCCACATTTACATGGCTGTGGAATCCCCAAAGTTCTCAAAGGGGCTGGTGAAGAAAGTAGCGTCCACAATCTCTTCAGCTATTCTTTCCAAGAAATATTTTCTACTCTGGCCCCTGAATTAGAGTTATCAGGTCTCTGTTTTTAAGATCTAGAAAAATAGGAAGTGTATAAAAAAAAACATTTATAAGATTCATCAAATGACTATATCTGTGACCTGTGACCTTAGGCAGGGGTTTTCAACATGTGAGCCTCACATGTAAGACGTATTCCCAAACACAACTTCTGACACTAGATATAGTGCACTTCACTCCTCCTAAAAGGCATATCAGCATGGGAGAGAGTAAGAGTGATGTTATCACAGAGATAACCTTGAGGCTGTTCTAAATATATTTTCAAATGTAAATTATTGTCAAGCTGCAGTCCTCCACTGTATTTGGTAACAAATGCAGCCTCACTTCTGACGTGTGCCACAACACTGTGATTGAGTAGCACTGTTTCATGCTACTTCCCAAGAACAACATTTTCCTGACATATTGGTGTCTATACTGGTACTGATCATAGCAACAATACTATTAAACAACGCTTTTAATCAATCCACAAGGTTACTTCAAGAATTGTGTTTTTGAAATTGCTTTTTGCTCATAACATATGCTGATATACTTCACAGCCTTAAACTTAGAGCTGGCCAAGACACTCATTAGTTTATTCATTAGTTTATTTATTCTCAACATATGAAGCTCACATGATGAGAACTGTTGACCAAGTGTAATAGATTATAAATACAAATACCTGGCATATTTCAATGAACCAATACAGAATGAAATCCTGCTCTTTGCCAGGTATAGTTCTGGGAGCAAAGATGAATAGAGTCCTGGCCCTCTGGGGTACCAAAGTCGAGTGGCGGTGACAGACAAAACACATTCAATGTAGCACAACTGAATAAAATGGTAAACATGGACACACTATGTTCTGAGTTCAAGGAAAATAACTGAATCAACAAAGGAACGATTCGAGAAAGATTTGTTAGAGATAGTACATTGAGCAGCTGTCCACTGCCAATAACTAACCTGGGTGCTTCTAGCCACAGATAGCTGTTAAAAAGTCAGCATGGTGCCTGACACAAGTGAGCTAACAGTCTAATGTGAAGAGCAGATCCATTAACTAATCTCGAAGGCAAATGGACTCTGTTGATGCCCTTGATCCTCTCCCTTCTAACCAGGCCTCACACCTTCACCAACATGTACTCTTTTGTTCTTCTGTGGCAGATACTTGAAGAAACAACTTACCACAAAATTCTCTCTTCTTTGGGAATGGGTACAAACATAGGTATAAGATATGCAAGACCACATCATTATATGACCCAAATCCCATAGAAAAAGCTGATTGTTCCAGAAGTAGACATCTGACTGAAACTGGACCATTTGATGAGCTTCCATTGGAATTGAAATTCTAAACTGAGATGCACAGGGACTTGGGGGTGAATCACATTAATGGCAAACCCTAAAAAGAGTGACAACAAGTTCCTGATCCACAGGAGAAGCACCCTGCTTCTACTATTTGCACATATTAGTTGTTGTCCTCCTTTCAATTCTATAAGAACCCTCCTAATTTCCTTCCAACCCCTTAGGTTGGTCAGAGTCAAATAACATGCTTCTAGCCCAAGAAACATTCATACATGTCCCTTGTCCACATAGTCTCCCAACCCCTATACCCAGTGTAACTGTATTTCCCTCTGATCAAACATCTTGCTGAGAGATTAATCACCCATAAAGCTTAGTAGTATGTTACTTACCCTCCAGAGAGGTAACAGTTTGGGGGTACTTATGGAGATACAGTGTTGGAATCCAGAGAATTTACTGCAGGGGGATTTCAGGACTTACTGAACCATGATAATCCTGTAAAGGAGATATTTGGCCATACAGAGAATTATCATTAATGCCCCTCTAATCCCATCAAATATCTTAGCTCTGTCATTCACATAACCATGTTTACAAGCTAGTAAATGACAAAGCCAAAATTTAAAATCAAATCTGGCTATTTTCAAACCTCATGTATTTTTCATACCACAGTTGTATCTGTTAATGTCTATTTTCATTCTTCCTTTAAATCAGTGGTTCTCAACGGGGGGTGGAGGGGGCAATTTTAGGCGCGCACACACACACACACACACACACACAGAAGACTTTAAGCAATATGTGAAGATAATTTTGGTTGTTAAAACTGTGAGGTGCAACAGGGATCCAGTAGTAGAAGCCAGGGATGCTGCAAAATATCCTATAAAGCACAGAACACATCCACAGCACCCACAGCACTAACTACATGGCTCAAAATGCAAAGAGTGCTGAGGTTGAGAAACTGCTATAAATCAAACAAATAAGCAAGTTTTCTGAAGAATGTATGATTCAATTGTACAAAAATAAAGAATTAACTGAAAATTCCAATTTATTCAAGATGTACATTGGACTAGTATGTACACACTAATTACAGAGTTATTGATGTAAAAAACATTTATATTTTTAAATGGGATAGGCATGCTTCAAAGTAGTTATATAGAGCATGGTCTTATTTTGTAAAAAAAAAAAAATAAAGATCTACGTACGCAGGAACATGGGTTCATTTACATGTAGGAAGAAACCTTGAAAGCTATATACCACTAAGTTAGTAGTGTCTAGCCCTAAAAGGGAAGACAATTAAATGATTTTTGTTTTAATCTTTTTTTCCTTGAGATGAATTTCTACATTAAAAGTTATCAGTTTTAATTTTAAGATATGCTCTGCTTGTCAGTCTCATGCCTGACATCAGCTAGCAGACTGATTCGCACTCATGAAGCTTGCTTCACCCACCTACATACTCAAGAATGAAGCACTGTTTCATTAAACGAGGCTCAGAAATGGCATGTCTGTTTATGAGGTTCTAGTGGTGCCTATGTGAAAACATTCCTTACAGTCACCCAAGGTCTCATATTTCCCAAACCTCTTTGCTTCTGACATAGTGCCTTAGTCCTAATTCCCACTGGTAACATCCCCACACTATTCTTCTTTCTGCTGCTGAGTCAATTCTTGTTAAGATCACCTTACTTCTGAGTAAACTTTAGATCAATGAGGCATCTTTTACAGCGCCAACTACCCCACCTCTAGCACTTAGCTGAGTGGACTGTAGAAGAATTTTAGAACTTAAGTTTTTAACCTAAAACTCAAAACAAAATTATTAATGGAAACACACTTTTCCCCAAATAGTTCTAAACACTCTTAGAATTGACTCTCATGTCCTTTCTTGATCCATTTCTTTCATCAGACCCAGTAGCCGTGGCTGTGGCATAGCCGTAGTATATGTCTTCTTTCTCTTCCTATCAAAGCCAAAAGAAAGACAGACTTGATCTTCATTTGGGGTGTTAACTGAATAGGATAAGTGAGTTCAGAACTACCCTCTTCAGGTGCTAGAAGACATAGTCCTTTGATATGGTTGCATACATTTTTTTTTTTTTTAATATGGGCAACTGATTACAGAAAACCTGCTTCTGGGGGCAAAGGAGCAACTTTTCAGTAACAGAACATTAGCTATCCCAGATTATCAGAAAATCATTTTCTATAATTTCTTCTGTTCTCAGTGTTTGTTACTACTGCCAAGACACTTCTATAAATGTCAGAATAAAATAGAATGGC
The DNA here is from genome assembly GCF_006229205.1 of Suricata suricatta. Lineage (NCBI taxonomy): Eukaryota > Metazoa > Chordata > Mammalia > Carnivora > Herpestidae > Suricata > Suricata suricatta. The sequence continues at coordinate 105,049,289 of NC_043700.1, read as the reverse complement.
ATATCCAATTAAATTATCTTCCAGTTATTTCCCTTCCACAGACCCAGCATTCAAACCCACCACACATTCTCAAGACCTTGCCCCTAAAAGGTTGTCTTCTTCCTCCAGTTTCTGCACACCTCAGGAAAATATGTGTGTGGTTGCATGTTTAAAAACGTTTCCGTGAATTTGTGGTTTTTTGTTGGTATGAGTTTGTGCGTGTGTGTGGGTTTGTTTTATACCAAATGAATGGAGTAAGACATATACTGAACACCCCAAAATGGAGGCTGGAAAAGAATAGTAGATGCTCCTAAGTATGTGTTAAATGAATGACCAGTGAATAAACAAGGTCTCTAACATTTGAAAAAAAACTTAGAAAAGAGACAACTTGCATCAACAACAACTATTCCTGAAAATTCACACCATCTTGTCATTTCAATAACTACATTAATCACTTGAATTGGTATCATGCTTTTCCATGAAGGTATTAACATATTTGATGTATTTTAGCTCCTAGAAGAATAAATTATATTTTTAAAAAACTGCTTAATTGAGAAATTAGTCTGCTAATACATCATTTTAATTATGAGTATAAGGGTCCTATAGAATCATGGGAAAATGTTACTATCCACTGAACTGAAAAGAGAATTATAATGAAATAGAGATGACATATTTCATTTTTAAATGATGAGAATGAGTGTTGGGTTAAACTCAAGTTACTTTCACATGTGATAAAATGCAAACTATTTTAGTTCCCACATGTGGCAATTTCTATAATTAAGGGTAACTAATTTCTCTGGCAATTGTAATTAATAACCTCTGTCCTACTATTTCAGGAAATTTCATCCCAAAAAAAGTGGACAACTCTTCATTGAAATAATAAAAGCTTTTTTTCATGGAAAGTTCTTTCAAAACAATTAGCAATTAATGAAAACTATGCAAGTGCCCAGAAATTGCAAATGCTCAATTTCAAATGGCATGGTCTTTAGCTATCCAACCAGCAAGAGAAGTAGTTTAAAATCTAAGAACTATTGGTAACAAAAATTAGAAGAGAGAAATTAATTACTCATGTATAAAATTCAATGTAAATGTTAGAAACATGAAGTAATCACAAAGCAAGTAGAATAAATTAAGAAATTATAATAGATGTTTTTATTGATTATGTTTAATTTTTGTCCCTAAACTCAAAGCGAATAGTTTATATATCTCATACTTTATATAATCTCATACTCTCTATTTATCTCATATTTTATATGTATCAGGAAAAAAGTCATTCTATAGAAAATTGACCTATATCTAAACTACCCATTCCTAATGCACTAAAATCAAATTTTTAATTTTGTGAATTCATAATTTCTCAAGTACTAGAAATTCTTCTCTAATATCAAAACTAATTTTTACCTCTGTTAGAGGGCTTTCTTAGATTTGGATTACAAACATATGCTTGTATTACACCAGAATCTTTAACTGAATAATTTTTAAAACTGAGTCACTACCTGGAAAGACAATGATAGCATGTGATAGATCTAATTAGAAAATGATTTCCACTCTTCTCTCTGACCATTTCTGCAGAATCCTGGGTCAAGGCCTGCTTTTGCTCAGTTCTCACACCAGATCTGCTAGTCAGTTCTAAAGGGTTCCCTTCCAGTTCAAACCCATTAGCAATCCCTAACTTTCAACAAAAATCAAAATGAGGTGGCAATATGTCCCATAAAATTACTCAACCCATCAGACTTTGTTCAATGATGAATTACTTTCTATCATAGGCAATTATTTGTGTAACATGCTATTTGTATTTCTTAAATATTCATATATGTCTGAATTGAATCCTATTCAGTTTATTTGGCCCAATCATCTCCATTGGGCTGATTTTAAACCTGTTTCCCTCCCTATATGGACAAGCATGTCATCTGTAATGAAGACTCTGTAGGGAGTTGTCACAGACATTTTTGTCTACCACAGACCCTATATTAGATGTCTGTTTGTTATAGGTCTATCTGACATTCCTCTGTTGACAACAGTATCAACCCACTGATGAAACTTAGGTTATCACTCCATGGACAAGCATCACTAGCTGAAACTCTAGAAACCAAACTGTGGAACACCAAGAATAAAAACAGTAAGAATAGTTTCACATGCTGTATGTGACATGTAAAATATAGCATTTGTCTTACTCTTATTAAAATGGAATATTTTCTTTTACGTGGTCAATGCCAATTAGTTATAGTTAAGCCACAATCTTTTGTGACATGTGACATGTCTCTCAATAAAAGGAAAAGCATATCATAAGCCTACTTCTTAGCTATGACATGCTGTCTAGGCTCTGGTATGCCTCAAGTTGCAAAATATGCCTTTCCTTTCACAAAGAGAAATACCACATGCCACAAAGACTGTGAACCCTGTAGGGTTATTTCTCATAGTTTTCTGAAACTGAAAGCTACCTGTTTTTAAGACATATGTTATTAATATATTTTTAATTTTTAAAGGCATTTTATTTTTTAAAAGGCATTTATAAACTCTGATAGCAATTTATTTAGTGCCCAAGCAACTTGTGTTCTTTCAACTACTCTATGATATTTTATCTTTTAATTTCAGGTAACATGTCCTTGAGGTGAATTGTTACAGTTATCTGGCTGTCTTCAAACTTTAGACTGAATGTCTGAAGCAGTGATTCTCAAACTTGTCTTCACATTCAAATTATCTAGGAGATTCAAAAACATACCAATGTCTATATTCTACCCCAGAGACTGTGCTTGAAAATTTTTAATGTATCCTGAGATGATTCTAATGTACAACCAAGTTTGGAAACCACTGGTCTACAGGAATATTGATTAACTTACCACCATGTGGATATTAGGCAATATTTACTATCATCTCATTGCTATATGACAAAGTCAGAGGATGATATTCAGACTATCTAACCTTGCCAGTAATTGTTACTACATATTAAAATGTCAAGCATTTTACCAACATTTTATCTAATCCTCACAACATTCCTACAAGACAGGTATTATTCATTTCACTTAGGGAAACTCAAGGTCTGAAAGTTTAGGTTGTTTACCCAATGCCACCAACTAATAAATGGTAGGGCTGGTATTTGAATTCATGTTTGTTTGACACTAAAAGACCTGCTCTTTACACTATGCCATACATTTTCAGTAGAGGTTATATCACCTCCAAGGAAATAAAAATTAATGGGAGTAAACATCAAAAAATTCTTAGATACTACAATGGATTTTTGCCCTCCAAAGTTCAACTTTGCTAATGAAATATTATTCTTTAATATTTAGTTTCTCTTATTGAAAAAAAATTTGTCATATGTTATTTAAACTTAATTTTATTTTTCTATGTAGGAGGATAATAATGAAAAAAATAGTTGAGAAACAGTATACTATACCATATTCTGTCTCCAACCATTTTGGTTAATAAGTTAACATGTATACTACTTAATACATACATATCATCTACATATTATTTATATCTCTACCTTATATAGAATACATGTTGAGAAAATGGCACTACCTTCAATTTTATTTTATTTTTTAATGTTTATTTATTTTGAGATAGAGACAGGCAGACAGACAGACAGACAGAGAGGAGAGAGAAAATCCCAAGCAGGCTCTGCACTGTCAGTGCAGAGTCCAACACAGGGCTCAATCCCACAAAATGTGAGATCTTGACCTGAACCAAAACCAAGAATTGGACACTTAACCAACTGAGCCATCGAGGCCCCCATCCCTTCGATTTTATAATCCCCAAGTTGTACTTATAATTGAAAAGAACCACAGTACAAACAAAACTATATATGTTATAGGTCCCTAAGATACTAATGATAGGAGGGGAGGTAGGAAGTCCAAAGAGTGTTATCTAAAAGTCTTCATGAATATCTATTATATTGCTACTCCAGCTTTATGGCAGTACGTTGTTTCAAAAACTTGGGAATTTCCTGGGTGAAATCTGAAACTGGCCCAGTACATGGAGGGTAAGGAGAGATCAGAGAAAAAGGCAGACCAGACCAGATTGGTAGGTGACAGTTTTAGCATGGGAACTTTCTTACAAGGCTTGTCTTCAGTGGCCACAAGATGAGTAGATTTCCATACTCACCCACCAGAATCTTAAAAGTTTATACAGAGGCCTTAACTGAGTTTGGTCACATTTTCTATCCTGATGGTCTCAACAACACATTACTTTCTCAAGGCTGTGTCCTTGAGGCAGCCTCTAATGTGGTGGAGGCCAGGAGAACACATATTCCAAGTATACAGGAGTGTGAGGAATCTCCAATTGCCTGGGCCCAACTTGAGGGTCAACTGGAGGTTATGTCCTCTTGATGACCTCCATCAACATGGGTAAATACTAGAGTAAGCTTTCTCTGATATGACACGGTTAGATGTCAAATTATTTCAAAGTTTTAAATATCTGGAGGCAAAAATCAAATCATTCCATTTTGTATCTCCCATAGCACTGCACATTATATACACTAATCAATCAACAAAAAATAAATAGAAAATGGAATTTCCATTACAATACTGAGGTTATCATTCACATAATCAAATACACACAATAATAAAACAATTTTAAGCAAAATTTAAGAAGTCTTATTTAGAATATGTTTTTCTACTTTCTTTAGAATCATTAATTTTAAAACATTTCATTCTATAACAGAGGAAAGTGTAGCACAAGATAAGTATCAGACTTCAAATTTAGTATCTTCTCAAAAAACTACTAAGTTGATTTGCCAAGTTGTCACCACTGCCCTATGAATAACACATAAAAGGGCATTTGAGGATAGTGACAAGTGCTCAAATATTGAACTCAGACTGACTGAAGTCAATGATAAGGGCTGCCTTACAGCAGGCTGAAAGGGCACCTTTAGGAAAATACATCCTTACCAAAGTATCAACATATTTATGCTCCTACCAAGAAAACAGAAAGAAATTGTGACAATCAGAAGTAAGGTGCCATAATGCTTATTTTCCCAAGGCAAAGAGGGCTTTGAACAATTTCCTCAAAAAAGTTATTGCTTTGAAAACTAACCAGCAACGAGGAAGACTTCTTTGTGAGCAGCATTCTAGAAAAATGCTCTGACATTTCTAACTAGGGAAACAAAAAATATTTTTAGAATGTTCCTGGGGGCCAATGACATCAAGAGAAGAGTCATTGTAAGCTATTTGCTGGGAGTTGCTATCCACACACAGGTCAGTGAGCTGCACAGAAAAACAGAACTGACCTAGAAAAGGAATATCTGAGAGGACTCCTCCTCTGACGGTGCTGCCACTGGAACTGAGACCAAGTGTGTGAGGGAAGAGGCTTCACTGTGTAGAGGACTCGGGCCCTTTCTGCCTTCTCTAACCCTTCATGCACATGGGGCTCCTACCCAACCTGAGTATCTTTTGCTATTCTTCTCACTGAAGAGAAAATGAGGAGGAAAAAAAAAAAAAACTAGTTAAATTTGCATTACAGAAGTCAGACCAGTTATTGAGACTCAGAGGCTAAATTAGAATTCAGATCCCTGGCCTAAAGGGGAGTCTGCCCCATCAAAGGAGCTATATGAGGTGGTATCTATAACAACAACAACAATAATAGTGATGGTAGTTAATAGCATTTATTGAATATTTGCTATATGTAAGTCACCATGTTTGGTGTTTATAGTCATTTTTCATTTAAAACTTTTAAAAATCTTATGAGAATTTTTTCTTCTTATGTATAAAGAAAGAAGGCTAGAAAGTGTAGATGTATAAAATGCTAGACAACAGAATTTCCTTTGAGTTTTCTTGTGTTATAAGCTAGTGCTTCAACTTGCAAGCTTAATCCTCTTACAACAACCCCCCTTTTCTTACATTTATTGGTGTTATGGAGAACTTTTGCTTCCTTTTTAGGGGCAGAAAACAAACTCAAACTAGGCAAAGCAGAAAGGACATTTTATGAGTTCATAGAGCCAAAATACAGGTAGGGATTAGGCACCAGATCTCCATCTTTTGCCTGTTTTTCTTTGGGCATTAGTCTCTTTCTTACGTATGGTACAAAGTATTCTTCATTCGGCTGGGAAAATAGCCATTGATAATTCTAAGTTTACCTATTGACAGGTTCATGATTCCAAAGAGAAAAGACTTCTCCCTCCAACTTCCATGTGAAGAAACAAGGTAGGACCTTAGCTGGCCCAGCCTGCAACTTGAGTGGCCACCCTTGAAACAATCATTGTGGTTTGAATGTCCAGACCTGAATTATGTGACCTCCTTCATGGACAAAAAGCTGGGGCCTTGTGTTTGGCAACCCCACCAGAATCATAAAATCTGAGGGAGAAAAGAACAGGGTAGGAGTCAGGGTCTTCAGGATCAGGAATGCAGGACAAACAAAAGTAGTAGGTGTCTAGTATACCAATGATGTGTATACAAATAATCTAGAGATCCCGTTAAAATGCAGTCTTATTCAGAAGGCCTGAGGCAAAGCCTGAGGTCCTAGATATCTGATGAGTTTTTAGGTGATATCACAGACCACACATTCAGTAGCAAAGCTCTAACCTTCTTTCTATGCATTGCCCACCTGTGTTTCATGTGGTAGATGCTCTAAAGCCTGAGACTTACCCACAGTAACGACTGCAATCCCACATGCTTGTCTGAATATGATGCCTTCTCAGGACAGCTGTGTCCCCGTCACAACACTGAAATAGCAGAGGTGTTGCATGTCAGGATCGAGACATATTGGCAGAACTCTGTGATAAAAACACTTTACAATTTCATAGCACCTTTCATTCCAAAGTGTTTCAGAAGCTACATACATTCAGCACCACAGAAAGATGATAGAGGCAGCAGACTCCATGGGGTGAAGGAGGTGTCAAGGATGGAGTGGGGGGGGGAAGAATAAGTAAGCCAAGAACAGCGGAACATGTCTCTATTAAAGGCAACACAACACTGAAAACTTCTCAATGGAAAAGGAATAAAACCCTAAAATCTTTAAGGTTCATGTCCAAAGAATTATAATGTAAAAATTAATGTTCAGAATTCATTTTCATACGATCATCTTCTCTCAATAAATTACCTATTCACATGGGTATTCTGTGAGTACAAAGAAAAAGAAAAGAAAAAGTGAGCTAAACAAAGAAGAATATATTTAAGATATTGGGAAATCTATAAGGTCTGAATTGAGTAACTCTGGCCTATGTAGACTGAGTCTTCTTGATTAGACAATCAGGTCCTAAAACCTTAGAAGTAGCTTTTCATAACTCATTCTGTGGCATGGGAAGTAGCTTCATTTGCATAGCATTTAGTAAAAGAAATGACTTTTCCAAGTATTACAAAATGCAAACATCTAACTTAACTTTAATATACCTGATGACAATGTGGATAATTTGTATATGTTCTAGAGTAGGAAAAAAGCCATTTTATGACAAAGCTTGAAAATGGAAACTTTTCAGTGACTCCTAGAGGGCTTCCCTTTAAAAGAAATTCATTTTCTAGAGCTTCTGTTTCCCATTTGTTACCAAGGACTCCTGCGGGGCTTCCAGTGACTTGGAAAGAGTTCTATTTTCACTTCTGCTGGCTCCTGTGACCACTTCCAGATGATAAATGAGGACCCACAAGCTCCCACAAGACAGTTTCAAAGAGTCTGTGCTCCAGGCAGTATGTGGCTACCTGCCAGGGAAGCACATACCAAATTAAAAGGGTGAGGAAAGAAATCCTTCGCTATTTCATGTTTCCTGGGGTTTCCAGTGAACTCATTGCATTTGTCTTCTTTGTGAAATGTTTCAGTAAATGTGCTTATTTATGAACATTCACAGAATCTCAAGATAACAAGGAAAATGAGAACAGGATTCTTAGAACAGAAATCTATCATTCCACTCTTTTTTATTCACTATCCTCCTATCTTTTCCCCTCCCACTTTCACTTGAGACAAGGTGGTGAAACCTTTCCCAGCCAGCAGATAACCATGGTCACTCCATCAGGAGGATGTAATCTTGAATCACAGAGTTACGGTTTTGTCAGAGAAAAAAAAGCATGTTACTCATATCCCATAGAGAGATTTTCCACGGGGAAAAATCATTAAAATGCTCCATTGCTTGTCCCCTCACACTGTAATTCTGGGCCACAGGCAAAGTTCTGCTCAAAAGCCTATTTTTATAAATGATGAAAAGTAACTGATGCATCTAGTTATCTCTCAGAATTTTGTCAGTTCCACAACTAGAAATGGTGCTGCCAGGCTCACTCCAAAGGAAGCTGGTGGTGAAGTGTAGGCGTCAGATAAGGATTTACACTGAGAGTCCAGCTCCAGAAACCGCACAAAAGATTATAGATACAAGACAGGCAAAGAGAAAGGTGCAATCATAAAATTAAAGTTATTGCAATCTTGCAGATAAATGAATATGTTCCATTTTGGTTTACTGCACATTTGACAATAGCATTGAAACAAAACTGAATATACACCTTGAAAATTATAATACTAATTTGACAATAAACTATTTTATTTATATATATACATGTATATATATATATACATGTATATATATACATGTGTATATATATATATATGTGTATAGGTTAACTGAAAAAAAAAAAGAAAATTATAATACATCTAACTGCCAGCTTGAAATAACAATATAAAAAGAAAAGACAGTTACGAGGTAAGTGGCACATTTTGAGCAAGGAAGTCTTTGGAATTATATCCCTGTTTGACTCATCATTTGACTAACTGATAGTCCATTTGTTTCTCAAAGATTTATGTTGGGTCAATATTTAATTAATGTCAAACACATAAATATGAATTGATACATCCATTCCTAGGCATAGTTCTTGGGATTGGGGACTCTTAGTAATCAAGACAAATATGGTTTTGCCTCGTAAAGTTTCCTTCTAATATAATGAACTGGTTGAGCATGAGGAATGTATTTGTCCCAGTATGAACCTGCTGAAACCAGAACAGTATTATTGATACCTTTATGTTACTTGCATCATCTGCTACCTTTAAAATTTTTATATAGGGGCGCCTGGGTGTCTCAGCTGGTTAAGAGTCCGGCTTCAGCTCAGGCCGTGATCTCACAGTTCGTGGGCTCAAGTCCCATGTGGGGCTCTGTGCTGACAGCTAGCTCAGAGCCTGGAGCCTTCTTCAGATTCTGTGTCTCCCTCTCTCTCTGACCTTCCCCTGCTCACGCTGTCTCTGTCTCTCAAAAATAAATAAAAAACATAAAAAAATAAATAAAATATTTGTTGAGTGGAAGTGTTTATCTTTAACACAAAATTTACCATTCCAATCTGTACAATCTGTAATTTCTAACAAGTTTTCTTCTGCTGTCTGAGTTTATACTCATTAAAGACACTTTAACATGGATAATAAAACATTTTCAGAACTCAGATAACAATTCAGTTTAACTTAACTCCAAAAACACCTATTGATGGTCTCTGAAGTGTAAAGCATAATGTGTGCCCCCCACCCCCAAGAGGCACAAAATCAATTAAGACATGGTGCCTACTCAGACTGTTTGAGTAGCATTCAGGAGATATCTACATGAAGAACTGGGATGGAAATTAGAATGAGGTGGACACTGTAATATAGGTTTAAATTTGTGCTCCAGGTATATGTAGAATCAAAAGGTTAACTTTAGCAAAGACAACTGGAGAAGATCTCTATAGCAGCTGAAATTGCAAGAATGCCACGAAGAATAGCTTAATCTCATCAAGCAGATTGGATAGATGCAGAGGGTATAAATAACAGTTAAGAATGGTTAAGTCACGGTCAGAAATATGGCCATCTTTCTTACTAGTTGTAAGACTTGGTCCAGTTTCTCATCCGTGAACAGGGATAATATAAAAGTATATCATAAAGATGCTATAAATATTAAATAAGATGATTCATGTAAAATCTTTTACAGAGTGATTTTATATAGTGCTCAATAAATATTAGTTTCTATTATTATTATAGAGTAAGAGTGGAGGAAGAGGAGCAGGGAAGTATAGATTATACTTAAGGAATAGCTGAAGAGGCACATGCAGGGCTTATTGAAAAGAGGACCTCGAGAAATAGATTACCGAGAGCCTCAAAACACAAGAAAGTAATAGAATAGTTTTAGAAAATTTTCTGGCCTGATTAATGTATTATACCCTTTAAAATATAAACAAACAACACTTTCAGAGTATCTGATTCATGCACCTTGTATCTGTGCCATCAGCAAACTCGTGGGGGTTTTTTTGTTAAAAAAATTTATATTATCCTAGAGAAGGAAAGCTTCAAATTTCTATTCTTTGAGTGATCTTTTCCATGAAAAGGCAAAAAGTTATTTCTTAAAACAACTATATTTAGAATCCTCTAGAGTTATTTTGACCCATTTTTAGCCCAGTCAAAAAGGAAAAAATACAAAACAAGGATAGAAACATGAAACACAATAACTCTAAAAATGAGCAAATAAGGTTCAAAAAATACAAACCCTTCATTAAGTATGGATTTCGTCTGGCTAACTGATGTTGATTCTCTGGCTCCAGACTAAATGATATAAACAGAAGTTATACAGTCATTTGCTTAATATTGATTGAAATTGGTATTATCTATTTCACATTATTATGGGTAATCTTAAATGGCTTACAATTTAAAAAAAGGAAAGCCCATAAGACAATTTTATTTTTCCAGAAGATTTACAACCCAAATTATTTTTCTTCTTTGGCTCAGCATGCTCAATGTGAGGCTGATGATAATTCATAAAGGCTAAAGGACAGCTGGGATGCTTAAATTGCCAAGCATAATCCAAATAGAGAATGATGCAGACAGAAAATACACATGTAAAGGTATCTGGATTTGATAATTACCAAAGACTTTAATTTCTGCATTGCAATTTTTATGTATTCTATGTTTTCTACAGTTGTAATAAAGAGTCTGATTCCATTTATAATGTTTTACTACCCACAGTTTTTAAGGTCCATCTCCACCCTTCCCTTTCTGCCCCTCAGAAGGGCAAGCTAATAAAAAGCCGAAGATGCTGCCTCATTTGGTGCCAGTAGGAAGTTCAAAGCACATAATCCCTGGGCCATGTGCAGAAACCCGTGCCCTAGACCCATCCCCTAACTACAGTAAAAGCTAAACCAATATCCTTTCCCTTCTATTTCACACTATCTCTGGACCTGCTTGGGAGCCCAATTTGCATTCACAGAAAGCTCATTTTCAAGTAATAAACCTTTTCATACCCACTTGATGCATGTGTGATATCATCACTTACAGCATCAGAATCAAATTTTAGGTAAGAGTTCATCTACCTCTACAGAGTGGGCAACAACTGCCAGTGTATGTTATTTTCATAATTTAAAAAGCACATAGAGGCACTTGAGAGGCTCAGTCAGTAAACTGTCTGACTCTTGATCTCAGCTCAGGTCTTCACCTCAGGGTTGTGAGTTCAAGCCCTGCATTGGGCCCCATGCTGGGGGTGAAGCCTATTTAAATAAATAAATAAATAAATAAATAAATAAATAAATAAACAAACAAACAAACAAAATAGCTCATAAAATTGAATGGAGTTTAAAGGTGCTGATGAAACTTATCAGCATACACCAGTCTCCCATACACACATGAATTTACATACATATAAACACACACACACACAAAGATAAAATATATGTCACTTTTCAATGCATTTTCAATGCATATTTCCAAGATATTTTATGACAATAATTTTATGTCCGTTCATGGAAGAAATTAAACTACTGCTTTCAAATAATCTGTGGAAATATTTATGGTATGATTACTGACAAAATGTACAGTAAGAAAATTTTGATCAGAGTATACTGGAAAACAAAAGTATTAAAAATAAACATTTATCAAGTGCTATTGTGAACTTGTTTCTATTATAAAAGTTTCATATGTATTAACTCCTTTACCCCTCATAACAACCCTATGCAGTAGATATTTTAGGATCTCATTTTACAGATGAAGAAACTACATCCCAAGGAGATTAAGTAACTTGTTCAAGATCACAAAGTTAGTAAGTGGGAGAGGTGAGATTTGAAAAACTAGAAAACATGCTTCCAGAATCACATATCATAAAATATCTCCTTGACCATCTCCTCTCTAAAATTTAATGACACTGATTTTTCAGGGATGGTTTGTGGGGAGCGGCAAAGATCTCAGCTGCTTGGCCATTTGCTAGCCGGATATGTCACTCCCTGAGGGGAGTTGCAAAAATAGGCAGGGGAGCGCCACTCCCTGTCAGAAGAGAAGCCAGAAGAACAAAGATCAATTACCTACAGGCAGGGTGGCATTGGCCCTTCAGTGCTGTGCTAAAAACTTTAGTTTAATTTCCTTCTTTACCCTAGCCAAAATCCCTTAACCCTGTTTCCTAGCAACCGACCTAGGACAGCTGCCTTGTTTTCCCGCCTTGAGACCTTTATAAGAGACAGTTTTCTGAATAAAGCTCTTTTTCTTGCCTGATCAGAAACCGTGTGTTGTGTCTTTACTCTCTGTGCGTCCCCTCTCCTGCCCTTTCTCTCCCTCCCTCAGGAAAAGAACCCACGAGGACTCTGCACCCTGCCGGTCAGGGTGGACGACACAGGTACCGCCCAACGCCGGGGACTAGCGCGCCGGGACCTGGCTTCGGTTTAGACAATGGTTCAAGACGATGGTGTAGGAAGATCCTAACTCACTTCCACCTACAGACACACTGAATTGACTGTTACCTATGGAATAAATTCCCTTTGAAAAGGGTCTAAAACCAGCTGAATATTCCTTCACAACAAACAGTAAAAGGACCAGATCAAGATGGTTAAAAGAGACAGAGATGTAGTCTTGCAAAACATCCCACCCTTGGAACAGGAGGGATCTCAAAAACCAGGGCTTCTCTCTAGGAGTGAAGGGTTTGTCGCCCTTGGGCACTCCAACACCTAGGACCTACAACAGAGATATGAGACCCCAAAATATCTGGCCTTGCAAACATCCAGGAGATTCAAAGGACAATAGAAAACTGAGAAACTTGTCTGAAAGTACTTTTATACAGACTCAGTCACCCCAGGGACCAGTGCAAAATTAGCAGTTTGAAAAGCACCTAGACTCTATGTGAAGATGACTCATTTGGTAATCTTACAACAGGGGCAAGGGCCTATTGGGACACTCTCCAAAGTTCAGCCACTGACAGGCACTATTTTTGTGCTCTCCCTCTACCATGAAAATTTTGACGGACTTGTCCAGACTCTGTGCTCTCCCACTGCTTGCTAAAGAAAACAGCTGCACCCCAGCTCTGCATTTTCCTATCTCCCTATGAAGACAGGCAGGCATGCCCCTGCCCTGTACTCTCCAGCTGCCTTGCTGAGGCCACCACAATAAGTGATGCCCCTTGATCACCTGACTCTGGTGACCAGAGAGAGGCTTGCATTTTGGCAGACTACCACCCCAGGGCACCATATAGAGAGCAGACTGAAACACAGTCACACTTTTTGTTAAAAAGGCATATTTACTTGTACTAGAGCTTCAGCCTAAAGGGCAGACTTAGGTTTGCCACATATCTGTCAGCTACAAAGTGCTCTCATGAAATGTAGGCAGAGGGACACCTCTATGTGCTCTCCCTAGGCCTTACTACAGCTCAATGGTGTCTCCCAGAAAGGAGCTTATCCACTTGCCTGAATCTCCAATTTTTTTAACTGTCACCCAGGGACATCTCTAGATTGTCTGGTCTGGAGGCTAGCAGAGTTTGATTGTGGTACCAAGGAACTGATATATTTGTATACTTTAAAATTGTCTGAACAACAGATGTTGGTGAGGATGCAGAGAAAGAGGAGCTCTTTTGCACTCTTGGTGGGAATGCAATTGGTGTAGCCACTCTGGAAAGCACTATGGAAATTCCTCAAAAAATTAAAAATAGAACAACCTTATGACCCAGCAATTGCACTAGTAGGTATTTATCCAAGGGTGTGCTGTTTCGAAAGGGCATATGCAGCCCAATGTTTATAGCAGCACTATCAACAATAGCCAAAGCATGGAAAGAACCCAAATGTCCATCAACAGATGAATGGATAAAGAAGATTTGGCATATAAATACAATGGAGTATTACTTGGCAATCAAAAAGAATGAAATCTTGCCATTTGCAACTACATGGATGGAACTAGAGGGTAATATACTAAGTGAAATTAGTCAGCCAGAGGAAAACCAATATCATATATTTCACTCATATGAGGAATTTAATATACCCAACAGATGAACATAAGGGAAGGGAAGCAAAAATAATATAAGAACAGGGAAGGGGACAAAACATAAGAGACTCTTAAACACAGAGAACAAACAGAGGCTTTCTTGAGGGGTTGTGGGAGGGGGGATGGGCTAAATAGGTAAGGGCCATTAAGGAAGACACTTGATAGGATGAGTACTGGGTGTTAAACACAGGGGATGAATCACTGGACTCTACTCCTGAAATCATTGTCGCACTATATGCTATCTGGGATGAAAATTTAAAAATTAATAATAATTTTTTTAAAAAGCTCCCACATGGGGCACCTGGGTGGCTCAGTCGGTTGAGGCTCCAACTTTGGCTCAGGTCAGATCTCATGTTCCTGGGTTCAAGCCCCGCATCGGGCTCTGTGCTGACAGCTGGCTCAGAGCCTGGAGCCTGCTTCAGATTCTGTGTCTCCTTCTCTCTGTGCTTCTCCCCCTCTCATGCTCTGTATCAAAAATAAATAAAATATTAAAAAAAAAAAAAAGCTCCCGCATAAGGGCTTGGCTTCTAATTAGCCTGAAACTAGGTGCTGACTGAGAGTCCTCTCTTTGGAAGGAACAAAGATAGGTCTTGGCACGCCCTCAACTACTGGGAACTATTAAGAGTAATCAGGCTGCTTAGACAGTTACACGGGTTTAAGAAAGAACAAAAGAGCTAGGGCGAGGTTGAAAGACAAGGTCCACCTCCTACATGAGGCTATTTCTTGAAGATTGGAAGAGATAGCTGTTTCCTAATATATAGAAACAGAGAATCAAGCAAAATAAGAAAATAGAGGACTATGTTCTAAACAAAAGAACAAGCTAAAACTACGGGGAGGGGGGACCTTAATGAAACAGAGATAAATAATCTTTCTGATAAAGAGTTCAAAGTAAGTTCATAAAAATGTGCATGGAACTTGGGAGAAGAATGGATAAACACAAACAGAACCTCAATGAAGAGAAAATATAAGAAAATACCAAACAGGTTACAGAGCTGTCTTTAGCTGTCAGTAATTGAGGTTCAACAGCAAACTAGATGAAGTAAAAGAAAGGACCAGCAATCTAGAAGACAGCACAGTGGAACTCACACAAACAGAACAACAGAAAAAAAACTTTAATGTGAAGATACCTTAAGGTTCTTCTTTAAGGAAGATTCCTTAAGGAATGTATGGAAACAATATCAAAAAAATACAATTGCATTATAGGGGTCCCAGAAGTACAAGAGAGAGAGAAAGCAGCAGAACTTATTTGAAGAAATAATGGCTGAAAACTTTCCAACCTTAAAAAAGGAAAAAGACATCCAGATCCAGGAAACCCAGAAAATTTCAAATGAAATGAACCCCAAAAGATCCATTCTACGACACATTATAATTAAAATGTCAAGGTGTGCCTGGATGGCTCAGTCAGTTAAGCACCTAGTTCTTGATCCCAGTTCAGCTCTTGAGCTCAGGATCCTGAGGTTAGGCCCTATATTGGCCTCCACACTGGGCATGGAGCCTACTTTAAAAAAAAAAAAAGTCAAAAGTTGAAGACAGAGAAAAATATTTAAAGCAGCAAGAGGAAAACCATTTGTTGCTTACAAGGAAACCTCCACAAGACTGAGCAGATTTTTCAGCAGAAACTTTGCACGGCATAAAGGAATGAAATGATATATTCAAAGTTCTGAAAAGAAAACAGCTTCCAACCAAGAATATTTTACCCAATAAGCTTATCATTCAGAATTGAAGGAGCCTCTCAACAAGCAAAAGCTAAAGAGTTCATCACCACTAATTCCAACTTTTAAAAATGTTAAAGGGTCTCCTTAAGCTGAAAATTAAAGAACATTAATTAATAACAAGAAAACATATGAAAGTATAAATCTCATTGGTAAAGATAAATATATACTAAAGGTTATACTAATAAATAAATTAAATATATAGCAATCAGTTATAAAGCTAGTATAAACATTAAAAACAAAAGTATTGAAAATAAGTCTAATTACTATAGTAATTTAAGGGTTGAAAAAAATTTTTAATGTAAAATGTCACATCAAAACATAAAACATGGGTGTGGGGAATAATGATAGTATATAGTTTTAGAATATATTTGAACTTAAGTTTCTGGCAACTTAAAATAGACTGATTAGGCTATTATATGTGAGGTCACAATAACCACAAAGCAAAAATTTATAGGAGATAAAAGAGGAGAGGAAGGAGGAGGAGGAGAAGGAAGGAAGGAATCTAAGCATACCACTAAAAAGTCATTAAACCATAACTGAAAAGAGCAAAAGAAGAACAAAGGAGCAGAGGGAAACTGCAAAACAGTCAGAAAACAACAAAATGATAATAAGTACATACCTATCAATTATAACGTTAAATTTAAATGGACAAAATTCTCCAATCAAGGACACGGAGCAGCTGAATGGATAAAACAACCCACAAACCACCACAACAACAAAAACCAAGATCATCCAAATGACGCCTACAAGAGACTCGCTTCCAATGTAAATAGACACACACACACTGGAAACAAAGGAAAAGAAAAATATGTTTCACACCAGTGGAAATCAAAAGAGAGCCAGAGTAGATATACTTATACCAAATAAAAGACTTTAAAATGAAAACTGTAATAAAAGATAAAGAAGAGCATTATATAATAATAAAGGAGTCAAGCCTACAAAGGGATAACATTTGTAAATATTTATGCATCCAACATAGGAACACCTAATATATAAAGTATATATTAAAAGATCTAAAGGAAGAAATTGACAGCATATGATAATAGTAAGGGACATTAATATTCCACTTACACCAATGGATAGATCATCCATACTGAATATCAATAAAGAAATGTCAGCTTTAAACAACACATTAGACTAGATGGATATAATACATATATAGAGAACATTCCATCCAAAAGCCACATGAAAAACATTCTTCTCAAGTGCACATGGAGCATTCCCCAGGATAAATCATATGTTAGGCCACAAAACAAATCTTAATAAATTTAAGAATGAAATCATATCAAGTGTTCTTTCTGACCACAATGGCATAAGACTAGAAATCAATTACAAGGAGAAAACTGAGAAAATCACAATATATGGAGATTAAATACCATACTATGGAACAATAAATGCATCAATTAAATCAATGCTTCAATCAATGAAGCAACAAAGGGAGAAATAAAAATAATACCTTGATGCAAATAAAAATGGAAATACAACTTACTAAAATCCATGGGATGCAGTAAAAGAGGTTTTAAGAGAGAAGTTCATAGCAATACAGGACTACTTCAAGAAACAAGAGAAATCTCAAATAAACAATTTAACTTCACACCTAAAGAAACTAGGAAAATAACAAATGAAGCCCCAAATTAGTAGAATGAAGTAAATAAGAAAGATCAGACTAAAAATATATAAAACAGAGACTAAAATGACAATGGAAAAGATCAATGAAATGATAAGCCAGTTCTTTGAAAAAAATTAAAAAACAGATAAATCATTAGCTAGATTCATTAAGAAAAGAGATTCAAGTAAATAAAATTAGAAATGAAAGAGGTTACAAGTGATAACACAGAAACACAAAGTATTATAAGAGATAATGATAATATAATTATATGAATAATCATAAGCCAAAAATTGGACAACCTAGAAGAAATGCATAAATTCCTAGCAACATACACTTTTCCAAGAATGAATTATGAACAAATAAAGAATCTGAATGGATCAATTAGTACTAAAGAGATTAAATCAATAATCAAAAACTTCCCAACAAACAAAAGTCCAGGAACAGATGGCTTCACTGGTAAATTCTACCAAACATTTAAAGAAGACTTATTACTCATCTTTTTTCAAACTCTTTCAAAAAATTGAAGAGAGTATTTTTCCAAATTTATTTTATGAGGCCAGTATTACCCTATACCAAAATCAAACAAGGACACCACAAAAATAATTGCAGGCCAATATCTCAGATGAATATAGATGCAATAATCCTCAATAAAATATTAGCAAGCTGATAGATGCTATCTATCAATAGATGCAGGAAAAGCATTTGATGAAATTCAACACCCATTTATATAAAAACTCTGTAGGTATTAAAAGAGTCAGTATATACACAATGCACCTTAGCATAATAAAGGCCATATATAAGCCTACAGCTAATATCATACTCAATGGTGAAAGCTTTTCTTCTAAGATCAGAACAACTCAAAGATGCTCTCTCTTGAAACTTTTATTCAGCATAGCATTGGAAATCCTGACCAGAGCTATTAGGCAATAAAAAGAAATAAAAGGCATCCAAATTGGAAAGGGTGTAATAAAATTGTCACTATTTTTGTAGACTACATGATTTTTGCGTATAGAAAACCCTAAAGACTACACACACAAAAAAACTATTTAAACTAATTCAGTCATTATAGATTATAAAATCAACATACAAAAATCTGCTCTATGTTTCTATACACTAAGAATGAACTATCAGAACAAAAAATTAAGAACACAATACCATTTAGTTGGTACCCAAAATCTATAAAGAACTTATCAAACTCAATACCCAAAAAACAAATAACCCAGCTAAAAAGTGGGCAGAAGACATGAATAGACACTTCTCCAAAGAAGACATCATATGGCTAACAGACACATGAAAAAATGCTCAACATCACTCATCATCAGAGAAATACAAATCCAAACCACAAAGCGATAATACCTCATGCCTATCAGAATAGCTAAAATTAATAACACAAGAAATAACAAGTGTTGATGAGGATGCAAAGAAAGGGAAACGCTCTTGCACTGTTGGTAGAAATGCAAACTGGTGCAGTCACTCTGGAGAATAGTATGAAGGTTCCCCAAAAAGCTAAAAATAGAACTGCTCTGTGCACTATTAGATATTTACCCAAAGGATATAAAAAAATACAGATTTTAATAATCACATGCACGCCAATGCTTATAGCAACATTATCAACAATAGCCAAACTATGGAGAGAGCCCAAATGTCCGTCAACAAATGAATGGATAAAGATATAAAATAGAATATTATTTAGCCATCAAAAAGAATAAAATCTTGTCATTTGCAATGGTGTGGATGGAGCTAGAATATATTATGCTAAGTGAAATAAGTCAATCAGACAAAGAAAAATACCATATGATTTCACTCATATGTATAATTTAAGAAACAAAACATATGAACGTCTGAGGGGGTGAGAAGAGAGGGAAACAAACCACAAGAGACTCTTAATGATAGAGAACAAACTGAGGGTTGATAGAAGGAGATGGGTGGAAGATGGGCTTAATGCTCCTTAATGAGCATTAAGGAGGGCACTTATTGTGATGAGCACTGGGTATTTTATGTAAGTGATGAATCACTGAATTCTACTCCTAAAACCAGTATTAGACTGCATGTTAACTAAAATTTAAATAAAATAAAAAAGGACACAATCCCATTTAAAATTGCACTGAAAACAACAAAATACCTAGGAATAAAGTTAACCAGAAAGGTGAAAGACATGTTCACCAAAAACTATAATAAGACACTGATGAAAGAAATCAAAGAAGGCACAATTAAATGAAAAGATATCCTGTGTTCACAACTTGGAAGAGTTAAAACTGTTCAAATGTTCATATTAATCAAAACAATCTACAGATTCAATGAAATCTGTAACAAAATTCCAATGGCATTTTTCACAGCATGAGAAAAAGTAGTTCTAAAGTTTGTATGAAACCACAAAAGATCCCACACAGCCAAATCAATTTTGAGAAAGCACAGTACAAGTGGTATCATGCTCCCTGATTTCAAAATATACTACAAAGCTAAAGTAATCAAAACAACATATTTCCATAAAAGCACACACAGATCAGTAGAACAGAATAGTGAAACCAGACAATAGTCAATTAATCTAAGACAAAAGAGAAAAATAATTACAGTGAAAAAGGATAATCTCTTTAATAAACGGTGCCAGAAAAACTGGACAGCCACATGCAAAACAATGAAACTAAACTACTATCTTATGTCATACACAAAAATTAACTCAACATACATTAAAGACATGATCATAAGACCTGAATCATAAAACTCCTGAAAGACGACATAGCTGATAATCTCCTTGACATTGGTCTTGGTGATTTGGGGGGGGGGGGATTTAACTCTAAGAACAAAGGCAACAAAAAAGCCAAAATAAAGAAGTGAGGCTACATCAGACTAAAAGTCTCTGCACAGCAAAGAAAAACATTAATAAAATGAAAAGGCAACCTACTGAATGGGAGAATATATTTGCAAATCAAATACCTGATAAGGAGTTAATATCCAAAATATATAAAGAATTTATATAACTGAATAGCAAAAAGATAAGAAAAATCCAATTTTAAAAGTGGGCAGAGGGTAGTTCTAATTTTAAAAACAAGTGGGCAGAGGATCTGAATAGACACTTTTCCATAGAAGACACACAGATGGCAAACAGGCACATGAAAAGATCCTCGGCATCACTAACCATCAGGGAAATGCTAATGAAAACCACAATAAACTATTACCTCAGACCTATTGGGATGGCTATCATCAAAAACAAAAATAAAAAATACTGGTGAGGATATGGAGAAAAGGGGTCCATCATGTACTGTTGATGTGGGAATGTAACTTAGTACAGCCACTGTGGAAAATAATATAAAGATTACTCAATTGAAAATAGAATTACCATATGACCTAGCAGTTCCACTTCTGGATATTTATTTGAAGAAAATTAAAACATAATTCAAAAAGATAAATGCACCCCTATGTTCAGTGTAGTATTTTTCACAGTAGTCAAGATATGGAAACAACCTAAGTCAGAGAGAAAAAGGCAAATACTCTATGATCTTCACTTATATGTGGAATCTAAAAATCAAAAAAAGCCAATTCATCATATGGACAGTAGAGTGGTGGTCACGAGAGGGACGAGATTTGGGGAGTGGATAAAATGGGTGGAGGAGTGAGGAGGACGTCCAGTTTTCAGATGAATAGGTTACCGGGACCTGCTGTGCAACAGGGTTACTATAGTTAATGGTACTGTGGTACATATTTGAAGGTTGCTGGGAGATTGGATCTTAAAAGTTCTCATTATAGAAAAGAATCTATAACTTTTTATGGTAAAAAATGATAACTACACTTACTGTGGTGAACATCTTGCAGTGTGTACAAGTGTTAAATCATTACATTATACACCTATAACTAACAAAACGTATGTCAATTACACTTCAATGAAAGATTTAGTAACTCCATTTTTATCATGATTCTATTTTACACATGATTTATCTATTCCCTTTTGTGAAAATTTAAGTTTTCAGCATTTTTCCAGTGATCAAGCCCTAAACTAAATGCAAGCTCCAGAATGACAGTTATCATGGGTTAAATTTATAGAGCATTCATTCACATTTTTCCTTTTCCTAATAATGGCCCAATTTTCCATCAGGCATTCATCTCTTTCCCCATACAACCCTCAGGCCTAAAGGGCAATTCCACACTATGAACTCCAGGAGCAAACCTGAGGGGTTTAAATCACCTCTACCACAGTGATTGGGTCAGGAATACAGACATAAACCAAGAAGCATAGGTCACTGACCTAGCCACATGGATTAGTTCAGGAATGGCCAAGTTACCTAATCTAGATCAATGAAATGCAGAGAAAGACTTACATAAAAACTCCTGGGAAATAATTTTTGTCACTGTTAATTAAAAAAAAAAAAACGGAAAAAATTCTCATTTCCTCTGAAAGTCCTGAAATAAAACTATGAAGCTTAAAATAACTGCAATCATTTTACCTCCATGAAAGAAGCCAGCCTGAAGATGAAGCCAATACACAGAGGACAGGCCAGCTGAGCAAACTTTGGAGAAGCAGCCAGAACTACTGGATTAAGCCAGCCTGAAGCTCGCCTCCTCTGAATTTTCGAGCATGGGAGCTAATAATATTTATGTTTGTTTAAGCTAGTTTAATTTTGTTTTCTGTTACTTGCAGTCCTAACTCACACATACGTAAAATCAGACTCCCTCTAGTGATTTTATACTATTCTAGCCTTTCGACAAACATCTGTACAAAACACCCTCTTGGTACCAGTATAACATTCCTTATTCATGTGGAGGGGGACATTAGTGTAGGTCTGTATTTTTCATTTCCGGAAATGTTAACTGCCTTACTTCACTATTTCTCATCATATTTACTCCCAGGCTTTTTCACAGTTTGTTTCTGGGTACTATATCATAACAGAGATCAGTAGAAGAAAGCTCAAAAGAGCCTTAAGATTGTTTTCAGTGTTTCATTCCTTATACTCCCTGAGTTACTCTTCACATAGGACTCCAATGTGATAACTGAGGGTACCTAGAAAGTCACTGAAGGATAAAATAACATTGGTCGAATTGAGCACTTAGAGCAGGGAAGTCACACATTGAAAAATAGGGAGTGTGGAACAATTGGTAAATGGTTGAATAAATTATACTCTAGGCACTTCAAGAAATATTGTATAGTTACGCAGTTTTTTTTAATTATGATTCTAGAGATTATGGTAAAACATGAAGGAAAAAGTTATTAAAGTAAATGGAGGAAAAAGATACAAAATAGTATACACAATATTTATAGTTAGGTAATAGTCACAAACCAAACCAAACCAAACCAAAACATCATTTTTTAAAGTTTATATAATTGAGAGAGCATGTACATGAGCATGAGCAGGGAAAGGGGCAGAGAGGGAGGAAGAGAGAGAAAATCCCAAGCAGGATCCACACCCTCAGTGCAAGCCCCATGTAGGACTGCAGCTCACAAACTTTGAGATCATGACCTGAACCGAAGTCGGATACTTAACTGACTGAGCCACCCACAAGTGCCCCTAAAACATTATTTTTAAAACCCTGAAGCACATAAAAAGTAAATAAAACAAACACCAAAAATATACTCACAGTTGTTATTCAGGAGACTATAGAAATTTTTCCTGATCTTTTCTTTCACTCATTTTAATGAACATAGACTATTTAATGAAGAAAATTTTTAATGTTCTAACATAGAAATGCTAGCATCATTTTAACTAATGACACTTTTTAATTGGCAGATTTGTTTGCGATGTACAAAGATAAGAGAGTTAAGGAAGAATCGTTTAGCATTACACAGCTTGAAGATCTCAATGTCTACTTTTCCAAAGACATTATCCAGTTCAAAAGAGATGTACAGTATCCAAAATAAGACCTCATTCTCCATGAAAGTTAAATTCCATCCCTCAAGTACTAAGAAAACAAAGACCACCAGTCACGCCTCCTGGGTCACTTGACAATCTCTCAGACTCCACTAAGAGTAGTATCATGCAAGAAATAATGTAGCTGGGGAGGGGACAAAATAGAGGACGGAGCTGTGAATCAGTCCAACTTAGACAATGCAAAAGGAAGAAGGAATAGGCCAGGAATTAGATAACACCAGGCTATATATCTGTATTTACCATTACTTTCCAAAAGTGAAACAGAAAGTAAAGGGTGGAAATGAAGGAGAGGGAAGAGGAAAATGAAGGGGAAGGAGACAGAATTGGGAAGACAGATACCAAAAATATGTATATAAAAGAACAAATGATGAACCAGAATTATATGGAGAGATAAAGGAGTTAAAAGGAAGGACAGAAAGAAAGTGAACAGGCAACCAAAGGAGAAAGGATATTCCCAGTGGTGTCAGAACTGATGATGGAAACCTTAGCGAGACCCTGGGAAGGGAAGGTGGAGGTGAATGACAAATGTGCAGCATCAAAATAAATCATCTTTTCTAGATCTTCTGCAGGAACAAATTTTCCAGAGACTTAGATTTGGTAAACAGACCAAGCTGGATCACAGTGAGGAACTTATAGGGGATTTGAGACGTCAAACACACAGAAGCCAAGGTCTGCCTGTAAGGTTGAAAATAGCACCATGCATGGCTTTTTAGTATTGGGCTTTTTTTTCAAATAACCACAGTTCAGAGAGACTTCTCTAAAAACCTAAGACAATATACTAGTTTTTCTTTAGCTCTAAGACACATCAATAATCATGCATATTCAATCTATATAGCCTTGTTAGTTCTCACATTTGAAAACTGTGTATTATATCCATGTATGTTTTATATTATTTAACATATTTACATTTAATATTTGAAACCAACTCATTATTCAACATGAAAGAATAGTCTAACTGAAAGAAAAGCAGAGTTGAAAATAATCTACATTTTCTGATTTTTAAAATTAAAATTCTTGAAGCTCAAATTGTTAACTGGAAATGAATTTTGTGCTTGAAGTTGCTTTATTAACTTATCAGCCTAGGAAGACAAGCATAGTCTTATGCTTAGAGTGAGAGAGAGCTGTCTGGGTCCAGACTCCATAGTTTATTGCCATGTTAGGCCTATTTCCTAAACTTGCTGATCAGGAATCTCCTCATCAATAAGATGACAATCTCAGTAACTGCCTCATATGGCTATTGTGAGGATTCAACAAAATAATATGTAAGAAGTGCTTACTATAGTACCTGGAACATAACACTTAGTAAATGCTGTCATTAGTTCTAAAAGTCACCCCACTTACTGTCAATGGCATTGCTAATGTTATTACCACTATTGTTGTCAGTGTGCATAGGAATTTTATTAAGATAGAAGACATCATTTCTTACTTGTTTTGTTATGCACTGTATATCAGACACCCTGAGGTCCCTGATCTTGCACATATGATTTCCTCTGCTTGGATCCCAGTCCCTGCCTCGTCCAAGCTCTCTTTGCCTGACCAACTCCCACTCATCCCTCACTTTCAGCTAAAAGATGGTCTCCTAGAAGTCAGCCTGTTCTCCTTCTGAAGGATGGGGTTGGTACCTAACAACCTGCTCTTCCCTGTACTGTTGTGATCCCATTACACTGCAATGCCATGTTTATCTTATTGACCTGTATTCCCCCTTATCTCTCTCTCTCTCTCACACACACACACACACACACACACACACACACACAATTTTAAGCTCCATTAAAACAGAAGTCTCTTCTTGCCTTCATTTCTAACCCAAACATGTACCTGGTACATACTAAGTTCCTAATAAATGTTCCTTTAAATAAAAAAGACACTTAGCAAATGTTATGTTAAGAAGTTTTACAAACCCTTTGTATCAGGCTGAATTATAAAATATCTACTAATCAGAGGCATTTTATTATTACTGAACCATTAAGCTCAATGATTACTTTGCAAATAGTATGCTAAATAAAGTAATTTGACAATAAATAAAGTACCTTTGCATATTTATATAGATCTTTGAAGTAGTAAGCTAAAGAAAGCAATTTAAGTAATATGCCCTCAAGCAATTTTTACAAAATCTAGTCATTTCCCAAACCCAGCTATTTTAGTAACTCCTTGAACATAAGTTACTTTTATTGGAAGAGTGATGGAAAATAGCCATCAGAACTGCATGAAAAAAATCACCTAATGAACATTTGTAGCTGCTATGTCTTAGACAGAAGCAGACTCAAAGAAAGATGAAACACGGCCCTTCTTCTCAATAGGCTGACAGTCTAAGTGACATGAATAATAGGGAAATTTTTCCATCCACAGACCTCCCCCCACCAAATTCCTGAATTAATGACAATTATTTGTAGTCTATGTACACTTAGTTACTTTTGAATCTAGGAAAGGTCATTATTAAACATAAATATGTGCATTTATTTCCTTTGCAACTGATACGTACTGATGTATCTGAGATAAATTAAGCATGCCCGCTTGTATCACAACTCTATGATTAATTTAGTCTTTTGAAAATAAACCAATTTCTCCAAGAGCACATGCTCGTAACATCCATCAAATAGACAAGATGATTTGTATATAGCCTCTAAAATTTTACCCTGCAGCATCTAATTATTTTTCCTTTTGGCAAAAGTTTCTGAACACCTGTTGAAGTCATTACTGTTCAGTCCTTTGGGGGCAATAGGAGAGATCAGCTCCTTCACACACTGCATATTTCTCAAGATTCACCAGGAACCTCATAGACTGTTGCTGTACAACCTGAGCCATTTAACAGGTGGCTGGGTTTGCTTCTCCTCCCCACCTTTCCCAAAACTGATATCCTAGATTTCATTGTTTAATTCCTTTTCTTTTGTTTTCTTATGCAAATGTCCAAAGTAGTGGTGATATTCTCAGGAGCAGACAGAATTTAATCCAGAAGATTAACTTCATGGACCTACATGGAACAAGAGCTTTGCTCGTGAAATAAGAGATGGATGGATCTTTTCCTCTCCTCAAAGCTGAGAAAAATGGGTGAGGACTATAAAGATATCAGTCCTTCCATAATATGATAGGTCAATAGAAAAAAAATCATCTCAGCAAAATGATGGATATTAAATGGGTTACTGAATACTGTGGCCATTTCCCTTTGAGAGTTAAGAAAATCTTAATTTGTAATTATACATTCTGCCTTTCTGTCACCAAGGTACTGCCTGGAACAACACTTTGGCTGCATGTGTGTATGAAGAAAGCATTTGTTTTAATGTGCTAAGGGACTGGGATGTGGTAGTTCCCAGCATCTGGCTGTTGATTATTACCATCCTTCCTTCCTGCAATGCAGGTCATTCTCAATTGGTGACAAATCTTATTTCAAATTCTAAGACTATGGTTTTATTTTCCATTATACTAAGACCTCCTATTGTGTCTGTTAGGATTATGGTAGGAAACAGATTCCCTCCAAATCGTTTACGTTTAAAGACTCCAATGAAGCAAAAACTTACATAAGTTTTGGGCAGGGTTAAAGTAATATGCAAGAATGATGAAGCACTGAGAGACTTTAATAGTGGGAAGCCATTCCAACCAGTAGTGTTGAATCAGTAGTGTTCCCGGATGCCAGGGAGAATTGGCACTGAGGAGGATGCACCACGTCGTAGGAGCTGCAGTCCCAGGAGACATTAGAGGAGAAAGAGGAAGTAAATATTCTTATCTTTCTCCCCTCTTATTTTCTCATTGATTTCTTACTGGCCAAATCCAACTGGATGTTGGAAATCAGCTCTGAGAGACTGAAGTTACAGGGGATAGCCTCCTGAACGTATAGCACAGAATAAAGAAGGGTCACAAATAGACTTGGATTGAAACAAATATATAAACATAAATTAAGTAATTAATTAATTAAATATATATAAATAAACAATCAAATATATTAAAAAGGATAGACATATCCTAATAAAACTCATTAGCAAGTTAGGAAACTGGCCCAGCAATGTTTATCCCCAGTGTTCTAAATAAAAGAACCATTAAGAGTTCTCCAGATGAAGAGTGCATTTGAGTGTAAAAAAATTAAATAAGCGTCCCCCAAAGAATTTCTTAAAAAGATTGAAAAGATGCTCTCCAAATGGTATAGAATTTCATATGTCAACCCTCTACTACAACTGGCACAAAGCAAGAGAGGTTTCTTAGCTTCTGTCTTTGGGAGTTTGGAAGCATAGATTGTGATATTTGACTGAATTTAGAAAAATGAGGACAGGCTTCTGGCTAGAGAATATCCATGGTGGCTGGGTAAGAGGAGAGTAAATAGGTGGGATCGTCCTAAGTTTCCATGGCTGACACTGAGAAATAGATATAAAACAAGTAGGAAAACACTGCCCAAGACAGTTACTTTCTAGGGCCATGAATACCAGCAGAGAGAGGCTCTTTGGTAGACCACAGAATGGAGGTGGGCAGGTAAGGGAGGCAGGCACAGAAGAGAGGTGATACAATGTCAAGATCTCTGCAGGAGGAACTCCAAAACACCCCCCAAAAAAGTGGTCCATAAGATAGAGCAAGTGCTTGAATGGAATGACAAAGGGTATAAGAACCAAGACAGAACTACTAACAGTGTATGTTAAGTTAAAACGGCTTTTTCTTTCATTCTCTACTTCCCGCTCTTTCTTCTTCCACCTTGAAGAAACTTGAACCAGGGAGAAAAAAAGCCAAAGAAGAAAACTGGAACAATAGCTTCTCAGGTCTCCCTAGCCAACTGTTGGCCACCCAGTCAACTCAACGGGGAAAGCAAAGAAGCCTGGATTGAGATGAGGGAGTGAGGAAGATTTTCCTTTGGATTGTAATGGGCATTTCATACCTAAAAATAAGACTGGGTGGGACCAAACACCTGAAATTAAGTATGCAGAAGACTGCATAAGCACAGAAAAAATTCAGAAATTGAAGGAACTCGTTTCCTCTAAAATTTAAGATGAAGGTTGAGACTGAAAACAGGTAGTTGTATTAAAAGTCTCTATAAAAAGCAGCCAGACCTCCAGATTCCCTTCATACAGCCTACCCCAGTCATGTGACGATTCCTCTCTGGGATCCCAAGAGAAGACTATAGTAAGAGCCTTCTCTGGAACCAATGAACCAGAGAGGTTTTTTTTAAGTTCACACAGTCAAAAGTGGAAGAAAGTGTCATAATGAAAAGAAGGAGTTATGATAATCAACCTACTAACAGTGGAAACTCTAAGCCTTTTTGCGTACCTGAGACCTAGCTTACATACCTCCCAGCAGGAGACTAGAATTTTTATAAAGGACACTTACTGGTCTAAAAGAGAAGACCTTGGTTTTGGAAATTGGATGGCAGGTGTCAAGAGAGGAAAGAAGGCTCACTTACCACTGAATATCTTTTTATTGTTTGATGGTTTACCGTGTACATGTGTTACCTATTAAAAATAATAAATACACAAACATTTTAAACATAAACATTTAAGTGTATGAAAATTTAAACTGGCAAGTGCCTCAAACAGACATAAGAAGATAGTCTGTGAGACAAAAAAGGGATGCTATAACAAAATAAATACTCTAATATGAAAAAAAATTGGAGATGAAAACATGATTACAAAATAAAATGTAATAGGTTTTATAACAAACCTTTCTCTGTGGAAAATAAAAAGTTTCCACAGACAAAAGGCAAGTTATATCAAAATGCTGGGAATCAAAATATTTTCTCAGCAGCAAAACTGGGCAATGGAGAAATGTCTTCACAGTTCTGAGGGAAAGGTTTTCCTACCAAGAATTCTCAGCCAAATCAAATTAGTAATAATTTTAGAGAGTAAAATTAAAATATGCAAATCTAATTCCTATCACCTTTTTTCAGGAAGCTACCAGAGGATCTGATGCAAGAAATGAGAGTAAAACTGAAGATATAAGATTAAGAAAACAGAAGACCTAACACAGGAGTTAGGGAAATTTTAACCTAAAAGGAAATAATCAAGAATGAAGCAAAAGGACAGAAAGCTCTATAAAGGATTTATGCAGAAAGAAAGAAAAACAGAATGAGGACAGAAGGAAGGAAGGAAAGAAGGGAGAAAGGAAAGAAAGAAGAAAGGAAGAAAGAAAGGAAGAAGGAAGGGGTAAAGCAGGGAAGAAAAATATATTTGACTAAATTGAAAGAACATTTAGAATTCTCAGAAAGTTGGAAAACAGATAAGTGAAAGTCTCTAGAAATCATAAAAAAGAGGCATTACTAACTCCAAGAAATAATTTAATTAGGGAATGTGTGACTCAGTTGTGAAAAATACTTAGTCACACTGAATATTGCTTTAACAAAAAAGTGCAATAGAACTATCCTGGGAGACTGGGTGAAGGCAGGTGGGCAGAATGTGGCTGGTAAGAAAGAAGGATATGTTACAGGTTAAAAGAGTTCAATCTTCATCTTTCACAATAGTTAATCTAAAATTGACAAATCAAGGAATAGGAGAGTAAGAATGTTGTTTTAAAATATAGAGGTAAATAGCAAAACAATTACCTAAAAGAATTATGAGTAGCTTTGAAGAATGAGAATTAGCTAAGAGTGGGATAGGAATAGGCCAGAAACTTTTGTTACTATAAGTTACATATATATGAATATGCATATATATCTTACATATATAGGTTATGTATATATAACGCAAAGTGTTATTTACTCTGTGTATACATATATATTTGATAGAGATTGAAATCTATGTTAAAAAATAAAGAATCAGCAATAAAGTACATGGTTACACTTTACAAAAGTAAAGAAACAAGTTGAACAGTGCAGACCAATCAGAACTCCACATGTGGGTCTAATAGGAAATGATTTAAACCACAAAGAAAAGAGGAAAGCCCAAAAGTTCACCACCTAGAAGTCACATAAAGCAAAAAACAATGTAACACCAATAAGATAATTTCCATCTCTGGCTAGGGTGTCTTAATTGTGTTTCAATTAGATACATTATAGAATATTTAATTTTAACGTTATAATGGACTTTGGCCCTTCCTTATTCATGGAAAGGGTTGGATACCTATTGACTTATTATTGGTAAAGAAAACTGAATGCAAAAATCAATGAAGTCCCCACAAGTCCCTTGCAAAATATAACTTGGTGGTAAAGGGCTTTTCCTGTACTCCCAAAGGTAAAAACCTCCTGGAAAGGACCAGTGTCAAGGTAATCAGAGGCAGAGAAGCAGCCCATCACAAGTAAAGGGGTGGAATGGTCCCTCTTTCCAATGTCAAACTGGAGAGACTAGAAAAACAGTTTAAATATTCCTATTCTTTTGCTACTTATCAGAAACCCCTTAATTCACACATATATGGTCAATTAATTTATGAAAAAGAAGCCAAGAATATACAATGGTGAAAGAAGACTCTCTTCAACAAATGGTGTTGGAAAAACCAGACAGCCACATGTAAAAGAATTAATCTGAACCACTCTCTTCCACTTTACACAAAGATTAACTCAAGATGGATTAAAGATCTGAATGCAACACCTGAAACCATAAAAACCCATACAAGGAAACATAAATGGTAAGTTCCTCAACATCCATCTTGCCAATATTCTTTTTTAGGCTTGACACCAAAAGCAAAAGCAACAGAAGCAAAAATAAACAAGTGAGACTATATCAAATTAAAAAGCTTCTGCACAGCAAAGGAAACAATCAACAAAATGAAAGTCTACCTACCCAATGGGAGAGAATATTTGCAAATTATGTAGCTGATAAGGGATTAATATTCAAAATATATAAAGAACACATATAACTGAATAGCAAAAAAAATCAATTAAAAAATGGGCACTGGATCAGAATAGGCATTTTCCTGAAGAAAACATACAAAGTGTCAACAGAAATATGAAAAGGTGCACAACATCACTAATCATCAGAGAAATGCAAATCAAAATTATAGTAGATATCACCTCACACCTGTTAGAAAGTCTATTATCCAAAAAAAAAAAAAACCCACAAGAAATAATGAGTGACGGTGAGGCTGTGGGGACAAGGGCAGGCACCCTCACGCACTATTGTTGGTGGGAATGTAAACTGGTGCAGCCGCTAGGGGCAAGAGCACGGAGGCTCTGCAAAAAATTAATCAGATGACAATTTTGTGGTTCTTTTGAGCTAGGTTGTATTGCCTATATTTTATTTCTGAGGAAAGTCATTATATTTTCTCACTAAGTCTTTTTATCCCTTAAGTTGCTCTGAATGCTAATTAAAACTGGGTCTTGGACCACAGCAGACCACATGGTGCCCGGTACCAATAATGGGAGCATATTGCTAGGGAGGGAGAAAGGGGAGAAATTATCGTTCTGTTTCGGAGCCCCACAGTTAAGCCAAATAGAGCAGTTGCCAATGGTAAACTCAGCAAGCTCACAAATAAGCCTCAATGAGGATGGTACAGCATAAGGAATGTTCATTTCCTGCTTGATGAAGTAGGAAAGAAACCATTCATCCTCTGAATTAAACAAATGCTTATACTCCAGCAGCAAAATGTCTACATAAAAATATGTCATCAATGAAAAATGTTTACACGCGGAGATCTAAAGCCAAAGAAAATGTACATTAGGCCCAAGCAGACTTGATCTGGTGTGTACAAGTGCTGCAGGGGAGTGAGAACAGCTGCGGGAACGTTTGATTACTTAACCAGGCCTTTGGTCGAGCCCGTCAGATCCCTCTGTTAGAAATCTCTCTTTCTGACACAATAACAAGAGAACCAGTTTTTCAAATGAATGTTCTTTTACTCCAAAGAGCAAGCCAGGACTCATCCCCTCCGTGTGTGTCACCCTCTCCTTTCAGGAGATGGTAGGTAATTACTGCAGGGCTTCACTCGGCAGAGGGTTTGCCCCTGCAACTTTCACTGATTTGTTTAACTAGCAGTGAAATGTGATTTACATGCCTTTCTCCCAAGGTGGTCTTCTCTAAAAACCACAGCAAAATGATCATCTGCAAGCTGAGCTCATGGTAAATAAAACCAAGGCTCTTCTTTTGGAAAGTGGAAGGTCTAATCCCGTAGTCCTGATTGCTTTCCTAATTACAGACTCTGGTCGCTGCAGCACTACCCAGTGGTGGCCAGGGCTCTGCAGCCGGATCTGCTCATTGAGCTGCAGTCAGAACCAACTTCAGTCCGCAGGTCTCAGGTACTGAAAACTTCCTTAAGTGAGGGTTTCCTCCCCCTTTTCATTCATTCTCCTTTCTTCCCACTACCTTTTCATCTTCTCTCACTGTTATGCCACTAAGAAAATACGCCCCCCCCCCCCCCAAAAAAACTAGTCCTAAAGACTAGTACCATCTCCTATGAATAGAATACTGAGGAATAATAAAGCAACTCAGATCCTAAAATCAAAAGGGACTTTGTTTTCTCAGCTCATTTCTTACATACAGGATGAGTGGAGACAAGGAAGGTATTTGTCAAAAATAGATTCCACCACCCCCCACCTCTACCCAGGTTGGCTGGATGGTGGACAGATAACAAGGCTACCAAGAATGCAAAAATACAAGAATGCAAAAATGAGATATGCAGGCAACTGTTTTCAGGAGAAAAATTCACAGAAGAACATAAGTACATCCCAGAAGATCTTATCTTAAGGAAATAGTGGCCTCCATCTGCCCATACGCTTTCACTTGACCATATTAAAAATCCAGATTCCCCTAAAGATATGCCTTTGTCCTGGGCACTACTCCAACTCAGATCTGGTGGAAGGAATGGGAAAAAAAATTGTAACTGAAACTTAGATACTGAATTTAGTACTTTGCAATACAGTAGCACCACTTAATGTGTCTAAAGTGCTTTGCAAGTACAAGGTTTTATTAAGCTCCTTTTCAGAAAACAAGGAAGCAAACTGAGACAGATAAAAGACCTAGGCCTAAACTCAACCAGCAAAACAGTAAGAAATAGAGGGAGGAGTTCAGAAGCTCTTACTGTGAACTGGGCCCCTGATGTCTAAGATGCTGCCAGTCACCGCAGTTCTGAACCAGTTCAAAGAACAAGGTGATACAGCTATTTCTGAAGAGGATTAAAAAGGTGACAAGAAAAATCTCATCAGTGAAGAGGTCCCTCTGAGGTCACTATCCACCACCCAACCTTGGAGATTAAGGAAGCAGGAAGGAGAAAGCACATCAGCTCTCCCACACCCAGTCAAAGGTCTACTGCTTCACTGAATAGCAATATACTGATGTGAGCCCAGCTGGTCCAGACAAAAAGCATGTGGGGCTGAATAGTGAGGTTCAATTTCTATAATTACAAACTCAGGCAAGAAATTCTCCCCCTACCCACTTTTTTCCCCACAAAAAAGTGAGTGCCAGTAAACAGAGTCACATCTTCTGTTTCAGTCTCCCTGACTAACTCGACAGTTAGTTTTATACATTTAAGATGTGTTCTGAATTACAAATACGTAAACAAAAACACTTTATATTTTTAATGTAGGAAAACCATAAACTGCTAACATTAATAATTTAGGTATTTCTCTCTTCATTCTGCCAAGCTTCTCCTCCTTCTCCTCCCCAGTAAAGTACACTACACCAGACAGATCAGGACGACCTAATGAAAGCCACACAGAAACAGGACTCACTAGCATCCACTTCCAGAGAATATATTGACTTACCTTACATATTTGCCTTGTAGGCAGTAGTTCCTTTTCTAGACAATTTTTTAGAGAAAACTTTTCTTTTTGACCACCAAAATTAGTTAACCTGCCCAATCTCAATCAAGACCAAATTTCATCTGATGCCAATTTGACTAGTTAGTTTTCAAGGTTTTTATTGCCCAGATCATGGCCTACTTTCTTATGTAAATATATACAGCGTGAAGAAGAGACTATAAAGAAGCATATAACTTAACCTCACTGTGTCTAGAGATTCTGAGACATTAAGATGTTTCCACTCTATATTCTTCAACACTTTATATTTCTGGGCATAACATACATTCTTTTGAGTCAAACTACTCCTGATATGATTTCTAGTTTACAGATAAGGAAACTGAGGCACCAACACAGATGTTAGATCTATTATTGTCCCTCACAGTAAGGAGGCTACTGTTGACAGTATCAAGAGAGATAAGAGAACAAGTCAATTACTGAGCTGGATTAAACCTTCAAGTTTCCCTAGGTTTGTGCTTGATCAAGGAACCACCTTGTCATTCCCACATAATCATGGAGGTTGGGAAACATTTTATAATGTCACCAACTTTAAAGGAGTGCTATCTTTTGACCCTTTATCTTGGTCCTTCCAATTTCAGATCAGCTGTCTGCATATTTCCATGTTTTGAGTATACTCGAGAGCAAGATTGTAAAGAATACAAAAATAAATCAGTCCATAAAGATTATCAGCCTGAATGCCACTAGGAGACAAAAGAAGCTGCCACAAGGAACAAGGGATATTAACATTCTTTCCTAGCCACCTGGCAAGAACTGAGATCAAATTGAACTTGTTGGCAAGCTCTGTTAAAAGTTTGTCTAAAATATTCTAGAGCTAGTAGCACTGAGGATTTCAAGGACTCTTTTATTATTTATCATTCTCCTCCACTAACACCATCTTTTGTGAGATTCTCCTTATCACAGTGCCTTGAATTCTTTAATAAAAAATAAATTAATGGTGGACTGAATAGTATAATATGTACAGACTTTCTAATTAGACTGACCTTGGCACTGAATGCCACTTTTTCCCGTGATATTAAGTGAAACTGAGCAAGTTGCTTAGCCTCTATGAGTCACTTAATCTCTCTGAACCACAATATTCTCATCTATTTAAAAAATGGATAATAATGCTTTCTCTTACGATGCTTAAAAGAGAATGTACATAAAGCACCTGGCGCATAGTAGATATTCAGTAATTGGTAGCTATTAATTTTAAGCTTCTAATCAGCCTGAATTACCAGTAAAAGCATTCTGTATCAATGTAGCTACAGATAAAGAAAGAGGGGTAATATTTGAATTAGACTGTCTACCTTTATCACATGCAAATAATGCATTCTAATCAGGCATTTTGGAAATAGTTTGCAGGTCCCCATTTATGATTTTCAAGGTTCAATGGACATGAAGGGACTACCAATAGATCAAATACAATGTCAGCATTCCTTACCTCTCTGTACAAAAAAACAATGCATGTCACTAATGCCTTTAGAAAAAAATAAAAAGTTCTAAATTCCTTAATCTGATTCTTGGAGCCTATTAAATGATTTAATGTAATACTCAATCTTAAATTCCAATTACTGTATCATTTTTTTAAGAAATAAAAAATTTCTAAACATTAGAGTGTGAGTTCCTAGATTCAGTCAGTTGAAGTCACGTGGTATTCAACATCCCATTTAAAAACTTTTAGCTATGATTTTTCACATTCTAATGAAAAGATTGAAGTAGATTTCTATCTGAACTATTTCCTTTTACTAAATCATGCATTTTGTGCATTACATAATGATAGTGGTGGGTCAGGAATACTATCATAGTGAGAGAGGGAAAAAGATAAAAAATAGTAAATATTCTGCAAAACTGAAATATGTTATCCAGGTCATGGTTTCAAGTTCTAAAATTTTATGGTTTTCAGCAGACACCCCCTCTCAACATAATACTTTCCCTATAGTAAATATTTAACCATATTTGTCAGTGAAGAAACAAACAAATGAACATATAAACTTCATTTTACATCTAAACACCATAGTCTAATAACCAAAGGATTATCTAGGATTGTGCTCTTCTTATATCTTTTGGTCCCAATGCATGAATGCACAACATCAATGATAAGTCTCTGGAAACATCTCCAGGGTAATCTCATAAGAATGGTGGACTGTATGGAAAAGAGCAGCAATGGTGATTGATCACAAAATGGAAAAAATGCTAAAATCTAGTCTAAAAGAGGAAGCAAGTGACATTTTCTGAGTTTCCATTTCAAATGAAAAGGCAGTGGAATAATCAGCAAAATGCCAAGAAAATTAATTCAATATGCATGGAAGATAGAACACCAAACAACGAGCTTCAGAAATCTATATAGTCATGTGGTGGGGACTCAATAGTAAAAGACCATCAACTTCTGTTTTAGTTTTACACTTACTACGAATGAAGCCACAAACTTTGCAAACCATGTGATGGATACTTTGTACTGGATATTTTTAATGTGATTGAATTGTTCTCGACAGTTCCTTTTACCACATCATGCATTACGCACATTAAGATGGGCAATGTGTCAAGAAAACTATTCAAGTGGGAAAGTGAAACAAAAAAAACACTTATTTTCCTTTAAAATTGAAATAAGCTCTTCAAATCATGCTATGATTTTACATGAAAAAAAGGGAAATGAAGTTGGCAAAAATCACATTAGATTCAGTATTGAGAGTGTTAGCTTAATTACCTTGTGAATAATTTAATAGATTATCACACCTACAGTGAATTTTATATTTTAAGTTATATTAAATCAGTAGCCAAAATCCAAATTTTACTTAGGAATTAAAGGTAGTGCTTTATAGAAGCCTTCATTTAAGTAAACTGCATTTCACTGTGGGATTGGAATGAGACTTATTAGCATGTTTATACTCCTAGATTTGTCACCTTTCTCACCTTCTCACTCTCCACTTCTAACAAAGCATTGGCTCGGTCACTCAGCTTCATCTTCTTTCCTACCCTCTAAGGAGAGTTCCATATTGCCAGTCTAATACCCCTGCTCATATTTTAACGGAGACCAGGGATATTCTCAGAGGAACCTGAATATCTCCAGGGCGTCATTAGTTATAGGTCCTGGGTAATACTGATTTCTCACTAGTTGACCCTAGAAAGATAGAGATCAGTGAGTCACATAGTAATCAGACCAGCTGCTTGTAGTTCAGAATACATCCA
Source organism: Suricata suricatta (assembly GCF_006229205.1). NCBI lineage: Eukaryota > Metazoa > Chordata > Mammalia > Carnivora > Herpestidae > Suricata > Suricata suricatta. Next base: position 105,012,161 of record NC_043700.1, on the reverse strand, counting down.
CTGATTATCTAATATTCCCTTTTGGATAGGTCAGCATGTGTCATTAAGAGGCCTAGCTAAGTCTTGACTCTAACAATATTCCCTGCTAAAATAGGTAGGCAGACTAGAATTCCAAACCTAAAAGAGGTTTTGAATTTGACCTGTAAATACCAATGACATAAGAAATAATTAATAACACCATTAAGAAAAATTTCAGTGGTAAGGTATTAGGAATTAACGTTTAATTATAAATAAGAGAGCAGAGAGTGAATAACTAGAGGATGTGAGTATATTATTCAAACAAATTTGCAAAAAGACATGTGATAAAAGTTGCTAGACACTGAAAAGTGAAGCATGAGCTTAGATCATAAACCATGGCGCACTGCCTGCTTTCATAAGTAAGTTTTATTAAAACACTTCTTTACCAATTCATGTGCATATTATCTATGCCTGTTTTTGTACTACAAGCATACGTAGACTAGTCACAACAGAAACCAGATGGCCTAGGGGCACCTGACCTGGGTGGCTCAGGCGGTTAAGCATCTGACTCTTGATCTTGGCTCAGGTGATAATCTCATGGTTTGTGAGTTTGAGCCCTACTTCAGGCTCAGTGTTAATAACGTGGTGCCTGCTTGAGATTTTCTCTCTCCCTCTCTCTCTGCCCCTCCCCTGCTGTCTCTCTCTCAAAATAAATAAATAAACTTAAAAAAAAGGACTAATATGGCTTATGAAGCCTAAAATATTATCTAGTCCTTTATCTTTTAAAAAAGTCCAGCAAACCCTGTTGTAGACTTTAAAAATCTAATGACCAAATTGTGAGGAAAAAGACTGTGGTTGAATTCATATTGTATGTTCACGCCTCAAATTATTTCATGTTTTAGGCTATATTTTAGTGATCTTAATCTTACCATTTGGTTGTAGTGATAAATTTAGACTAATCTTTTCTAGATTACTTATATAAAAAAAAGCTACTTAATGTATACTTTCCTTCTCTACTGTTGTAAAATATTGAAGAGCAGTATTTCTTTGTACATTGAAATTGTAACAGTTTTCAAACAAAAACTGGAGTACTATAAAAGCACTTGAGAAGGATGAAAAAGAAGAGGACTTTAGTTATATTTTAGAAATGGGAAACATTCTGAAGGAAACTAGAGAATAGTAGACATTGCCAAAGATCTCTATAGTCAAAAATTTCCAATAACTTCATATTCATTGCAGCATTATTTACAATACAAACAACCTACATGTCCATCAATGGATGAATTGGTAAAGAAATTGTGATATGTATACATATCACAGTGAAATACTATTCATCCATTAAAAAAGAATGAAATCTTGCCATTTGTGACAATATGGATGGACCTTGAAGGCATTATGCTAAGTAAAATAAATCAGACAGAGAAAGACAAATATTGTATGATCTTTCTTTTATGTGGAACTTAAAAAAAAAACTTGGGGCACCTGGGTGGCTCAGTCGGTTAAGCATCCGACTTCGACTCAGGTCATGATCTCACAGTTCGTGGGTTTGAGCCCCGCGTCGGGCTCTGTGCTGACAGCTCAGAGCCTGGAGCCTGCTTTGGATTCTGTGTTTCCCTCTCTCTCTGACCCTCCCCTGCTCATGCTGTCTCTCTCTGTCTCTCAAAAATAAATTTAAAAAAAAAACATAAAAACAACCTCATAGAAACATAGAACAGAATGGTGGTTGCAAGAGGCAGGGATTAGGGGGTTAAAGAAATGGATAAGCTGCTGTTTTTGTTTTGTTTTGCTTTGTTTTTAGTTTAAATCAATTGAATTTTAAAATGTTTAAAAACCTGGTAACCACCTAATTGACAACCACAACACTTTCTTCTGCTGATTTAGTGGTACAACTGGGCCTTGCCTCACCCAGATCCTGTGATGTTCACTGAATCCAGGAAGCCCATTTTCTCTCCAGCCTGGGTAGTATTTCAGGATGCTTTAACAATGCACTTCTCAATTTTGGGGTGAAAAGGGTAACCTCTAAACCTTCTTGGTTCCCAGGACTTCAAATAGATGAGCAACCCAATAGCATCTGTAAAATTGGAGGTGGGGAGTGGAGAGGGATGTGGGGGAGCCAGACTCTCTAAATCTGACAGAGAATTGACTATATGATCACAGTGTAAAGTCTTGGCTCCAGTTATAAGGTCTAATTCGTTTCCAAATCCACAGTCTCTTGAATGAAAGGGATGTGTATTATTGGCAGAAAGAAGAAATAAAGAAGCCTAGGAGAGCCTCACCAGCTAGTACTGTAAATCTCCCCTCTACCTTCTCCTAAAGGGAATTGGAACCATTTACTCATTCCCATTCATCCCAGGACTTATTTAGTAGCTTCGTACTAGAATAGGACATGTGTGGAGACTTAGTTTTAGCCTCCATTGTGAGGAAATACCTCACAAGATATGGAATGCTCTAGCATGTAGTATGTATCCTGAACCAGCATCCAATATATGATACTATTTTTCACATAGAAATAAAACATGGGTTCAGGGACCAAAAGATAAAAGGCAGCCTTCACTCTAAGTCCTGATGATTTATTATCAAAAGTTTTGCTTCTCAGTACTTTGCTTCTCCCTGAGACATGTCCAGCAGGTGTGCGAGGTCAAACTCTTTTCATGATTATGCTATGGCATTATTTGCACTGACTGTAGATAAGCCAGAGCAGTAGCACCAAATTGTACTAGTAGCTGTTGTCTTTTTCAACTCCTTGCACTCACTATGTATATATATACACACACATATATATACTATATATATATATATATATATATATATATATATATATATATAGTATATATACAATTTACAATAGCCAGCATATGGAAGCAACTTCAGTATCCATCTTTAGATGAATGGAATATATATATATATATATATAAGAATATATAAATGGATAAATAAGACTATATATGTATACCATGTATATATATCCCATTCATCTACTGATGGATACTGAGGTTGCTTCCATATCTTGGCTATTGTAAATAATGCTGCAATGAACATAAGGGTGAATGTATCTCTTCAGATTGGTAGTTTGTTTTCTTCAGATAAATACCCAGAAATGGATTATTGGATTACATGGTATTTCTATTTTTAATTTCTTGAGAAATCTTCATAGTATTTTCCAAAGTGGTTGCACCAATTTACATTCTCATCCAACAGTATACAAGGATTCCCTTTCTCCACATTCTCACCAACACTACATTTTTGTGGGGGTTTTTTTTGTAATAGCCAATCTGATAGGTATTGTAAGGACGCAGGTCTGATTCAGGCTTCCCTCATACTTAAAGGCCAAGGTGCCGGCTTCTCAGTATCATTGGCCAATGGAAGGGTGCACATTGCCCAGGGAAGGAGGGACAACTCTCGTGGCACCCAATCAGGAGAGGCCAGCTAACACCTTTGACCTTTCTAGGGGTGGGCCTAAAGATGGAGGCTATAAGGTAATCACCTATTGGTTAGTCACGCCCTACGTGAGGGTTTTAGTCATGCCCTACGTGAGGGTCCTGGGCCCACTCTGTGATTGGTCGATACTCTAAGTGTTGTGATTGGCTCCCCCTACTGCCAGTATAGATAGGGGGTAGGGAATGGATCGCTGTGCCTGTGTCATCATTTCCTGTAATGCCCCCTTCCTAAAAAAGCCCCTACACCGCCATGTTCGGGGCTCCCTCTCCACATGGCCAGTGGGTTGGTGGAGTCTGTGAGCCCGAGCTTATAAGCCCGTAATAAAGCCCTTTGCTTTTGCATGCGTGACTCGGTCTCCCTGGTAGTCTCTGGTTTCTTTTGGGGCAATATTGGAAATTTGGGCATAACAGTATCAGATGATATTTTATTGATGTTTTAATTTGCATTTCCCTGGTGATTAGTGATGTTGAGCATCTTTCATGTGTCTGTTGGCCAGATGTATATCTTCTCTGGAAAATGTCTATTTAAGTCCTCAGCCCATTTTTTAATTGGGTTGTTTTTTTTATATTAAACTGTGTAAGTTCTTTATATATTCTGAATATTAATCCCTTATTGGATTTGTGATTTTAAAATGTCTTCTCCCATTGAGTAGGTTGCCTTTTGGTTTTATTGACAGCAGACCAATGGGTTTTAAAATAAGAAAGTATTAAAAGTTTACTGTCATAGTATAGATTCCACATTGCAACTAATCTGAAAAAAACTACAACTTGTTAAGTTTAGTGGGTATCAAAAATTATTTGGAAAAAACTATTTAAATACTCTCTTTTTCCCAACTACATGTCTGTGTGAGTCTGGACTCTTTGTGTATTTCAACTAAAACAACATACTGCAATATTAAATGTAGAAATCAAGCTGTCTTCATTAAAGAAACTTGCAAAAATGTAAAACAATACCAGTTTTCTCCTCCACAGCTACTGTCCATTAAAAATGTGATGAGCTAGGGACACTGGGTGGCTCAGTCGGTTAAGTGTCTGACTTTGGCTCAGGTCATGATCTCATGGTTTGTGGGTTCGAGCCCCGCATCGGGCTCTGTGCTGACCGCTAGCTCAGAGCCTGGAGCCTGTTTTGGATTCTATGTCTCCTCCTCTCTGCCCCTCCTCCACTCACACTCCATCTTACTCTGTCTCTCAAAATTAAATAAATGTAAAAAAAATGAATTTTTAAAAAATATGATGAGCTGATTATCATTATTTTTAAACAAGTGACAAATACGTCAAAATTATCTTCATTTCAATTTCTAATTTGGTAAATATCAATCTCTATAACAATGAATAATGTAAACAATGCTCTTTGGAAACTTAAATACTTTTTAAAAGTATGAAGGGGCTATGAAACAAAGTTTGAGCACTGCTGTCTCAGAAACTTTATTGTTTTAAACCATAATTAAATGCTGTCTTATAATTGCTATCAGTTCCTAGTTGACAAGAATAAAGATTTATAAGATAGCTGTAAATTCATATATGAACTAAGTAATAACTGTAAGAAGTTTAGAGTCCCATATTTATTTTACAAAATCATTTTTACAGTAACTGCTTGTCAAAGATAGTATTTCCACGGAAAAAAATAAGAGGTATTTTTAAATAAGTTCTTTGGAATTGATTTCCTTGAAAGCCATCTCCTTTTTTTCCCTTCTTATGTCTGAGCATGCTATGCTAATATGTCCTCTCTTCATCTGGACTTAGAAATACAAATAGCATGTTATCAGTGCCCACGTAATCTTCACTTCACTGAACACATTTAACAGCCTTAATCTCTTCTCACAAATCAATTCTTCAGTTCTCTTCATCATTCTTATTTCTCATTTCTGGATCTCCTCCAGTGTTTCTATTCTTTTTTTCCTTTTAGTTTCTATTCTAATTCCAGTTAGTTAACATGCCATGCTACATTAGTTTCAGGTGGACAATACAGTCATTCAACAATCCCATACATCACCCAGGGCTCCTCCTAAATCCCCATCACCTATTTCACCCAGCCCCCCACCCCCTTCACCTCTAGGGAATAACCATTGGTTTGCTCTCTGCAGTTGACTCAGTTTCTTTTCTAAGAGTTCACAAAACAGTAAACTGAATCCCAGGGATGATCTCTCTCTCCATGACCCTATGGATGAAAGTGATCTGTTCCCTGCTCTCCTGATGCAAAGCCCAAAATAGTTCTGTATTCTCAGCCATCACCACCAAACTTTAACTATTTTTTTTTTTGTTCACAGTCACCTTGAGAGTTCTATAGTATTTTTGGTTTCCAGATTGTTTTTTCCTACTGACTTCCTAAACTGCAGATCAATTTCCCACATTTCTGTTCTCTAAGACTAGAAGGGGCTGTGAGGAAAATAAAGTTTAGTAAGAACAACTCTCAAACTGCAATAATTGTATGTGTATGTCTCCACACATGTTTTAAGAGTTGTGAAAGATAATTATTTTAGTCACATAAATTTAGCCATCAAAAATAATACACAATTTGATTCAAATATTTGATCTTACTTATCTTCACCAGTCTTTCCAGCATTTTATTATTTTCCTTTATTATTAATTGTTAGTGTGTTTTGTTTTTAGAAAAGAGGAATAAGCATATTTTAAACATTATTATCTTAAAGGAAAATGTCACATATTTTACGTGGATTTTTTCTTTCACATAGTAGAATTCAGAATGTCTCTTTGTATATTTAGCAGTTTTCCACTTACCAGTCAACAGGATTTTAAAATTCTCACCCTCTTTGGAGAAGCGATCACTATTAAATGTAGAAATAAGCCAGGGGTGGAGTGGCTGGGTGGCTCAGTCAATTAATTGTCCCACACTTGATCTGAGCTCAGCTAATGATCTCACAGTGAGCTCGAGCCCTGTGTCCAGCTCTGCGCTGACATTGCAGAGCCTGCTTGGGCTTTTCTCTCTCAAAATAAATAAACAAACATAAAAAAAAAAAAAAAAGGAGGAAGCCAGGGGTCACCCAAATTCAAAAACCACTGCAGAATTTAATTGGAAAAGGCTATGCATTTATGGACATTTTCTGAAGACACCATAAAAAAATATACAGGAGAAAATTAAATGTAAGTATAATCAATAGTCCTCTGATTACTTCTGAAATGCATTTTGTAAAATGCTTATTTGAGAAATAAACAGAATTAGAAAGGAAAGATTACAATGAAGTATTATATTAGATGTTAATGTTCTCACTCACGAGAAATTACTCCAACTACAATTGACATCTACTTCTGTTTTCCAACATCTGGCATTCAAATACATTGAGCTCTCAATATGATCTGCCCATTATTCCAAGTTCCCTGAAAAATAATTTTCAAGAAGCTGATATTTACATATTTACTTTACAAAGTTAATATTGTTGTTAGTTAGAAGCTAAATAAAAATAAGAAATTATAATTCTATGTATTGTAAATCCCTTTGAATAGAACTAGGATAATTAAGAAAATTGAAGAGATTTGGGTTTTAAATATTCATATTAAAAATTCCCAGAGGGTGTCTGGGAGGCTCAGTTGGTTAAGTGTCTGACTTTGGCTCAGGTCATGACCTCATGGTGTGTGGGTTTGAGCCCCACATGGAGCTCTGTGCTGACAGCTCAGAGCCTGGAGCCTGCTTCGGATTCTGTGTCTCCCTCTCTCTCTGCCCCTCCCCCATTCACACTCTGCCCCTCTCTCTCAAAAATAAATAAACATTACAATTTTTTTAATTCCCAGAAAATATATTATTATTAAGGGACTTTCAAAAGTTGTAAAAATCCACAAATATCCACTCCTTTTAAAAGAAAAAATATCATTTAGTGAAAGTTACTGATTCTGAAATTTTTGTGTTTCTAAAAAAAAAACTTTCTAACCTTGATAACCAAATATGGAGAAAATTCTCAAATAAATATAATTTAGTTCCCTTTAACTTTCAAAATACAATTCATCCTATAGAGTTTTGAAGATTTTACTTAGTCAAGCATATCAAAGAGTTTATGGTGCATTGTAAAAACCTCATTTAGGAAATTTATATAGCAAAAAAGTTTGTTCCTTCTCCAGAGTTCGTACTATAATATAAAACTTCTAATGATATTTTTTCAACTGAATGATCAAGAATTATCCTTTCTTATCTTTCTAAAATATCTCTATCCAACTCTCCCCCCACAAGTATTTTTTAACGTAGTTAACCCATAAATTTTTCTCAAACAACTTTTGGGTTTGTCTGGATCTAAATTCTATTGTTAAAGCCCTACAATTCAACATGTATTTATTGAGATCCTCAAGTATGCAAAACTTTGGACTAAGCACTATTAAATCCCTGAAACTTATTGCAAAATCCTCTTTTGCCTACATCAATCAATCCATTTCACAGGACAAATAACAAAAATAACCTTTTAACTCATCCCTAGGACTTCAAAATAGCTGTCTTTAATTCCACCTAAAAACTGTAACCAGATGAATTACAGAATAGAAATTTAATAACTTTGTTGAAAAAAACACAAAAGCCTCACTTTTCTAAAGAAAATTCACATATTGTTTTTAGCTATGGAGCCCTTTGTTTAAAGAAAATATATGAAAAATCCCAATACACAAAAAGAGGAAGGCAAAGTTATTTGGGTTAAGGTAGGGAAGGGGGAACAAAGGATTTATGGGCTCAAAGGATCATGTTTAGACTTCTTACTTTGCAGTGAAGGTGTTCCACAAACTAACCTCTGTACTCCTTGGCCACTATCCCTCACGCTGTCTCCATTCCTTAAACTTCTATATCATCCAAACATAATAATTTTCTCTCAAATAAACTCTAAACAATGCTATTTTTGTCGCTTTGGTTGCTGTTTACCCTGAAACAACCCTCCTCCCACGATGTAAGTTCTAACCATGATTTGAGGCCTAGTTAATGTCTGCCTGCTTCCCTACCTGCCCAGAAGCCACAAGAAATAGTGCAAATTCTCTCTTATGCTTATCACATGACCTGCCACTTAGCATTGTGACGTAATTATATTAAAGAAGCTTTTTATACACTGATTTATAAATATCATCCTAGTTTAATCACTTCTAGGCAAACATTCTAAAAGAATCAGTTTCTAAAATCACATGGATACTGTTAGTATCCAGCTCCTTGCAGGTTGTTGGACCAAGAACCCCGATTTCCTGCTGGCTTTCAGCCAAAGGCCACCCTAGTTTCCTGCCACATGACCTTCTACATGGGCAGCTCACAACATGGCAGCCTTCTCCAACAAAGCCAACAAAGGAGAGAGTGTCTCCTTGCCAGACAGACATCATAATCTTATGTAACATAATCACATACACACAAATCATGTACATACTGTCACCTTTGCCATAGTCTACATATCTAGAAGCAAGTCACAGGTCCTAAGCACACTCAAGGGGAGAGAATTACAAAAAGGCATGACTACCAGGGAACAGGGGTCACGGAAGGCACAAGTCTGTCTGCCAAGCTGCTAAAATTACTGTATCAATGAAAGGATGCTTATATTTATATGAAGTCAAGAAGACTTTCAAGTTGGTTCCAGACATCTGAAAAATCTAACACACATTAGTGAAAGGTGCACACATGTTGCAATATGGTAAGCAGCTTTATAAATAGGTAGAGTTAGGACACAGAAGGAAATTTTTTAGTGCATGTATCAAATATCTGGCCAAAATTAAAAAGACAAATTTGATTTTGCACTTCCTGGAGTCTGGTTAAGGAAAAAACCTAAAGCCTGGGTAATGGTGAATTCTATGAATGCTATTAACCAAGATAATTGGGTTTGGAAAAGACTTAGGACAGAGGGAGGGGCCAAGATGATGGAGCAGCATGGAAGTTTTTTCTTATGTCTCTGGTCTCCGGTGCAACCATCTTGCACCCCTAGAAAACTGGTCTGATTTGATGATTAACACAACAATCTGCAAGTCTGAACCACAGAACTCACCCGGTACGCAGCATGGAGAGGTGAACTGGGGGAGAGAGTGTGGAGGGCAGGGAGCTGTTTTTGCCTGCAGAGAGAGAACGGAGATGGGAGGGAGAGTATGGGAAAAGCACCCCCGACCCCCACCAAAAAAGCAGCTAGAGAGAAAGTAGAAAAGTGGAAAGAGCCGTGGGGACTGAATAAAAAAGGGAGAAAGGAGAGGGTTTAAATTCTATCAAGACCCTATAAACAGGGGGAGCACAGAGTCTGAAACTCGGAAGCTCTATACCTGGCAGAGCTTTGATGGGAAGGGGAATCCCCAGGAGCAGAGAGCAAGGTCTGAAGGTCCCTGAAGCCACACATAGAGAGGCAGTTCTTCTGTTGGGAGGAAATTTGGTAGAGGCTGTGCTGCCATCCCACAGGCAAAGGTCCCAGCAGATCTGGAGAACAACCACATTCACTGGTGTTGGAACAACGACATTGAGGGGGAAGGCTGGCATCAGATGTATGTTGTGATTTCCCATAAACCTGGAATTGCTGCTGCTGCTGCTGCTGCAAGATCATGTGAACTTTTCCCTGGGCGGGCTTGCTCCCAGCCACAGTGTCTGGGCAGTGGCAGCAGCATGGTCTAGCTAATGTTCCTGAGGGGTAGGCGGCACCTCCCCCAGGCTCAGCCAGACCCTCCCCCAGAAGGTCTGAGCGGGTCAAAGCCACAGTCCCTCAGAGGTTAGGGGTTGAGAAATACAACCCACCTGAGATAAAACTCAGGAGAGAGGCGCTGCCTGGCAGCCTGACCGCTTGGTCACGGACAGTGTGAAACCGGGAGTGGAGGAAGCTGGAGACAAAGGAAGGGTGCTTGATTGCCAGTGGTGGAGAGCACAGAGTCCCGATACTACAGACTGGTTAGCTGCGTGCCGCCATTTTGGCGCCTCAGTACATGCGCATATATGCCTACACATGCCGCAGCAATCCACCCCGGTAAGCTAAGCAGCGCCATCTAGTGGAGAAAGGAGCTGTTACACACAACCCGCCCAACTGGACTACCCGCCCTCTTAAACGAGTCTCTCCGCCTGCTTCGTCTAAGGACTATAAAGTGTTTCATAGCTTGACTTCTACAGGAAAGCAGACGCAATTTCAATTGTACTTCATTCTGTTCAGTAGTCCTTTATTCCATTTTTTTTCTTTTTCTTTTCTTATCCTTGAATACAGAAAGAGAAAAAATCTATTTTTATTTTCCATTTTTATTAAAAAGATTCTCCTATAATTTTTTCTACTATATCTTTCAGTTTTTTGTAAATTGTTATATTCTATTTTACTTTCAGCATTTTATTTTCTTCTATTTTATTGTATTCATTTTTTCAAATTTTTAAACATTTTCCTTTTTTTCCTTCTTTTCTTTTTTCGTTTTTCCTTTTCTTATCTTTCCCTTTTTTCTCTACTCTATCAAGCTTCTTTCAACAACCAGAACAAAACACACCTAGGATCTAGCATCTTTTATTTGATTTCTTTGGGCTGCTTTTAATTTTTTAATTTTAATTATTTTTACTTTGTTAATTCCTTTTCTTCTTCCAAAATGAATAAATGAAGGCATTCACCCCAAAAGAAATGGCAGGAAGAAATTACAGCCAGGGACTCAATCAACACAGATACAAGCAAGATGTCTGAACCAGAATGTAAAATCACGATAATAAGAATACTAGCTGTGATTGAAAATAAGGGGATGGAGAACCATATGTTGTGCTAATGGTTACCAAAAGAAAGCCAGAGTAGCCATGCTTATGACGATCTAGATTTTAAAATAAAGACTGTAACAAGATATGAAGAAAGGCATTATATCATAATTAAGGGATCTGTCCACCACAAAGACCCAACAATTATAAATATTTATGTTCAAAACTTGGCAGAACCCAAATGTATAACTCAATTAGTCACAAACATAAAGAAACTCATTGATATTAGTACCATAGTAGTTGGTGACTTCCACATCCCACTTACAGTGATGGACAGATCATCTAAACAGAACATCAACAAGAAAACAATGGTTTTGAATGACACACTAGACCAGATACACTTAACAGATATATTCAGAACATTTCATCTTGAAGCAGCAGAATATACATTCTTCTTGAGTGCACATGGAGCGTTCTCCAGAATAGATCACATATTGGGACACAAATCAGCCCTCAACTAGTACAAAAAGATCAAGATTATACCATGCATATTTTCAGACCACAATGCTATGAAACTCGAAATTAACCACAAGAAAAAATTTGGAAATAAAACAAATACTTGGGGACTAAAGAACATCCTACTAAAGAATTGATGAGCTAACCAAGAAATTAAAAAGAAATACATGGAAGCCAATTAAAATGATAATACCACAGCCCAAAACCTCTGGGACACACCAAAAGTAGTCATAAGAGGGAAGTATATAGCAATCCAGGCCTTCTTAAAGAAGAAAGTAAGGTCTCAGATACATAACCAAAACTTACACCTCAAAGAGTTGGAAAAAGAACAGCAAATAAAACCCAAAACTAGCAGAAGACAGGAAATAATAAAGGTTAGATCAGAAATCAATGCTATCAAAACCAAAAAAAAGAAAGAACAGATCAATGAAACCAGGAGGTGGTTCTTTGAAAGAATTAACAAAATTGATAAACCCCTTATCCAGTTTGACCAAAAAGAAAAAGGAAAGGACCCAAATAAATAAAATCAAAAATGAAAGAAGTGAGATCACAACCAACACAGCAGAAATTTAAAAAATAATAAGAGACTATTATAAGCAATTATACACCAATAAAATGGCCAATCTGGAAGAAATGGACAAATTCCTAAAAACATGGAAACTACCAAAATGAAACAGGAAGAAATAGAAAATTTGAACAGACCCATTACCAGTAAAGAAATAGATGTAGTAACCAAAAATCTCCCCAAAAAAATGAGCCCAGGGTCAGATGGCTTTCCAGGGGAATTCTACCAAACATTTAAAGAAGAGTTAACACCTATTCTCTTGAAGCTGTTCCAAAAAATTTGAAATGGAAGGAAAAATTCCAAACTCTTTCTATGAAGCCAGCATTGCCTTGATTCCAAAACCAAAGACCCAGTAAAAAGGAGAACTATAGACCAATTTCCCTGATGAACATGGATGCAAAAATTCTCAGCAAGATAGTAGCCAACCAAATCCAACAATACATTAAAAGAATTATTCACCACTACAAAGAGGAATTTATACCTGGGATGCAGGGCTGGTTCAATATCCACAAAACAATCAATGTGATACATTCCCACAAAAAGAAAGGACAAGAACCGCACGATCCCTTCAATTGATGCAGAGAAAGCATTTTACCAAATACAGCATCCTTTCTTGATAAAAACCCTCAATAAAGGAGGGGTAGAAGGATCATACCTCAAGATCATAAAAGTCATACATGAAAGGCCCACTGATAATATCATCTTCAACGGGGAAAAATTGAGAATTTTTCCTCGAAGGTCAGGAGCACAACAGGGATGTCCACTTCCACTGTTATTCAACATAGTATTGGAAGTCTTAGCTTCAGCAATCCGACAACACAAAAAAATAAAAGGCATCCAAATCAGCCAGGAAGGAGCCAAACTTTCACTCTTCACAGATGACATGATACTCTATCTGTGAAACCCAAAACATTCCACTAAAAAACTGCTAGAACTGATCCATGAATTCAACAGTCAACAGGATATAAAATCAATGCACAGAAATCCATTGCATTCTTATACACTAATAATGAAGAAACAGAAAGAGAAATCAAAGAATCAATCCCATTTACAATTGCACCAAAAACCATAAATACCTAGGAATAAACACAACCAAAAAAAATGAAAAGTCTATATGCTGAAAACTATAGAAAGCTTATGAAAGAAATTGAAGAAGACACAAAAGATTGGAAAATTATTCCATGCTCCTGGATTCAAAGAACAAACATTGTTAAAATGTTGATACTACCCAAAGCAATCTACATAGTCTATGTAATACTTATCAAAATAACACCAGCATTCTTCACAGAGCTAGAACAAATAATCCTAAAATTTGTATAGAACCAGAAAAGACCCCGAATAGCCAAAGCAATCTTGAAAAAGAAAACCAAAGCTGGAGGCATCACACTACCAACTTCAATGATGTATTACAAAGCTGTACTCATCAAGACAGTATAGTACTTGCAGAAAAATAGACACATAGATCAATGGAACAGAATAGAGAACCCAGAAATAGACCCACCAACATATGGACAACTAATCTTTGACAAAGCAGAAAGAATATCCTACGGAATAAAGGCTGTTTCTTCAGCAAGTGGTGCTGGAAAACTGAACAGAGCTATGCAGAAAAATGAAGCTGGACCACTCTCTTACACCATACACAAAAATAAGCTCAAAATGGATGAAATACCTAAACGTAAGACAGGAAGCCATCAAAATCCTTGAGGAGAAAGCAGGCAAAAACCTCTTTGAACTCAGCCACAGCAACTTCTTACTCAACATCTCTCCAGAGGCAAGGGAAACAAAAGCAAAAATGAACTATTGGGATCTCATCAAAATAAAAAGCTTCTACACAGTGAAGGAAATAATCAGCAAAATTAAAATGTAACTGATAAATTGGGAGAAGATATTTGCAAATGCCATATCAGATAAAGGGTTGGTGTCCAAAATCTATAAAGAACGTATCAAACTCAACACCCAAAATGCAAATAATCCAGTGAAGAAATAGGCCAAAGACATGAATAGTCTCCAAAGAAGACATCCAGATGGCAAACAGATACATGAAAAAATGCTCAACATTACCTATCATCAGGGATATACAAACCAAAACCACAATGAGATACCACTTCACACCTGTCAGAATGGCTAACATTAACAACTCAGGAAACGACAGATGTTGGTGAGGATGCAGAGAAAGAAGATCTCTTTTGCACTCTTTTGCACTAGGAATGCAAACTGATGCAGCCACTCTAAAAAGCAATATGGAAGTTCCTCAAAAAATTAAAAATAGAACTACCTTACAACCCAGAAATTGCACTACTAAGTATTTATCTAAGGGATACAGTGTGCTGTTTCGAAGGGACACATGCACCCCAATGTTTATAGCAGTATATCAACAATAGTCAAAGCATGGAAAGAGCCCAAATATACATCAACAGATGAATGGTATATGTGATATATATATATATATATATATATA
>NC_043700.1:104946958-104997533 GCF_006229205.1 Suricata suricatta | reverse complement strand
TAAAAACAGTAAGGAGGACAAAACGAAAAGACTCTTAAATATAGAGAACAAACAGAAGGTTGCTGGAGGGGTTGTGGGAGGCAGGATGAGCTAAATTGGTCTAGTGGCTACTCCTGAAATCATTGTTGCACCATAGGCTAACTAACTTCGATGTAAATTAAACAATAAATAAATTACAAAAAATACAATCAAGCATTAAATACATAAAAAGATCATAAAGAAATCATATAACAAAATATTTTCTCAATACATTTGGTCATGATGTCTTATAAATATATATTATTAAAAAGTGTATTACACATATATATGTATGCATGTAAAATAATTATTAGAGGAAATTAAATAAATGATTATCTTTGCAATCTAGAAATATGAATCATTGTCATTTTCTCTTCCCCATTTTATGCATTACACATATTTACTCCAATATACAAAAGAAACTTATCTTTAAAAATTAATTGCTTTCAAAATATTCATATTAAAGGGCACTATGAAAAAGACTTAGGACAGAGTGTAGGATGTCACCATCTGTGCCTTACAGAGTCATAATTCCAGAAATCTTCTTCCAGAAAGTTTAGCCAAAAGCAGAGTACCATGATTCTTCATAACTGTAGAGAAGGGTGTTCAGTGAAAGTCTGGGAAAATTCAAAAGCTAAAACATCTGCTGAGAGAAGATTTGGGGGTGCCTGGGTGGCTCAGTCAGTTGAGCATCTGGCTTCAGCTCAGTCATGGTCTCGGGGGTTTGTGGATTTAAGCCCCGCATCAGGCTCTGTGCTAGCCTGTCTTCAGATTCTGTGTTTCCCTCTCTCTCTGACCCTTCCCTGCTCACATTGTCTCTTTCTCAAAAATAAATAAAAGATTTAATTTTTTTTAAAAGAAGAAGATTTGGGAGGAATTCAGAGGAAAAATCAAAGCGGAGATACAGTCACTAAAGTGTTATCAAGTCAAGCTGCACACATAATTAAGTTTTCAATCAGAAAATCTGTCAAGTAAATTAAAGCAGAAAGACAAAAATATTGTCTTGGCTAAAATATTATCCAAAAGTGGAACTAGTATAAAGTAAAGTTCCAATATGAATTTTTTTGGCCTGTCTAAAGCCTATGCATGAAAGTCTTCTCTCTACAGATTCCTATAAATATTAGGTCTATGTCAAAGTTCTAGCACCTGATAACCTTTTCTAGAATTATATTGAGAAGACTCATAGAAATGGATCTGTGGCTTCTTTTTTTTTTTAACAGATTTATCTCAAGTACCTAAAATAATACTTGTAATAGTAGATGCCCAACAAATATTAGTTCAATGGATGAACAAAAAATTAAAACTTGAAATAATTTTAAAGTTCATGCAATCCAGTTCATGTTTCACTCCATGTAATATTCCCACAGCTTCCTAGTTAAGTCCTTTATATTTGTAGAGTACACTAGAATTAATAGTTTATTATTATATATCTGTATCTTATTTCATTCTTGACAAAAAGCTCTATGATCAGTATTAATACCTTCAACTTGACAAACAAACTCCACAAAGTGAAGTGATGTGCCCAAGATGACACAGTCAGAAGTGGAGTCACCAATCATTTTGTTCCATTAATTGCAGTTTCATATACTTGGCATTTACAAGAACCCGTATGACAAAGACCACCTATACTATTTCATGCCAGCCTGAGCCTTCTTCTCTTGGATTATAAAGTCACCCCTTGGCAGGTAAGGGCACGGCAGGGTGAGGCAAGCAATTTGAGCAACAAGGCCACCAATTTTCTGTTCTGTGCCAAGCCACTCTGTGATGGGAAGAATGCCTTTCCTCTGTTCTAAAGATCCTGACAAAGACTTCACTATGATAGGTCACATTACCGCAGCACTTTATCAGCACACTGTCAATCCAAAAAAGAAAGGCTATCGGGGCTCCTTGGTGGCTCAGTCAGTTAAGCACCTAACTCTTGGTTTCAGCTCAGGTCATGATCTCACAGCTTTGTGGGTTTGAGCTCCACATCGAGCTCTGCACGGGCAGTACACAGCCTGCTTGGGATTCTCATCTCCCTCTCTCTCTCTTTCCTCCCTGACTTGTGCTGTCTCTCTCTCTCTCAAAATAAATTAATAAACTTTTTTTAAAAAGCAAAGAAAGACTGTAGTTGTTTGTCAAGACCTTAAATCTAAGGCAACAATGAAGAGAAGAGGTAAAATAGTTCCACAATCACTGCAATCTAGTAGACCCTCGATGAATATTATGCTAATTAGTTAAATAATTGTCAATTTTGTCAAAGATGAGTTTTTCAAAGGCTGCTTTTACTAACACTATTCTTTCGTCCTCACAAATCTAGGTGGGGTTCTTGGGAATACAGATCAAAAGCGGAAAAAAACCAACAGCTCACAATAAAACTGTGTTTTAATTGTAGCAACAACACAAAATTAAAAATAACTAAAGTTCATTCAAATGTAGTCCAGAGGCCAACTCCCTGGATGTCTGCATTCTTCCAGTCTATTAAGTCATTCTGCCATTTTTTTTAATCTTTCTTCCACTTATTGTAGGAAATCCAGACTTCAGGTCGCTGTTTTCTTGTTGTTGTTGTTCTTGTTGTTGTTGTTTTCAGAAATCCAGGATGAAGAGGTAGATTAGGTAAATTCTAAACACCTCTGGTTCCCAGTTACTGCGCTGTCATTATTCTCTAACTTTATGGCATGTTGTGACTTTTCCCTATTCTGTTGCTCTTTTGAGACTACCCTGGTACTAATCCTAGGGTACCAAAAGAAGTCAAAATTTTATTGGAAGTCTAGAGTAAAAGACCATTATATAGGAACTTAAAAACTTAACATGGACACACCATTAAATATCTTATTTGGGGGGTTCTTTTTGGCTTTATAAAAAAGTTATCAGTTTGTATATAATCTTCTGAAACTTGCTTTCCTTCATCATGTTTCTAAAATTTATCCATACTGTGGCAGCTTCGACAATAGTGATAATGTTCTCATTCTTAAGGTGGGTGATGAGTTCACAAGTGTTTGTTTCATTATGTTCAAAATTTAAGTATCATTATAGATTATTTCATATGTATCAAATATTACATCCTAAAAACCTTTTAACTAAATATTAGGCACCTTGTTTCTTAAAATTCCAAAAGCTCTTAACACCTCCAGGAACTTCTGTATCTCCATCCAACGTCTCCATTGTCCCATGGGGCTCAGGAGGAGACCAAGTTACTCGTCGCCAATCTCCCTTCCCTGCTCTTCGCAATTGCTTTCCTCTAAGTGTAGATCTTAATCCTCGGATTCCTTGTACTAATTTTTCTAAATGTGCTATTCAATATTAACTTGTCATAACCACAATTCCCAGTATCACAGTGGCTTAATTCAAAACTCTAATTCATACAAAATTCAGAGCTGAAGTTCCTGGCCAGGTGGTCTCCAAGTAATCAGGCTTCAGGTTTTTTCCATTGTGTTTTCCATCTTAAAGTCATTCCCTTCCTGCTGTGTGGTTGGGGATAAAGATCACATGACGACTTTTATGGTCAGGCTTGGAAGTGGCATACATCACTTCAACTCACTGTCCATTCAAAGATACCAGGCTATTTTTTATACAAAACAGAAGTCTTTATATGAATCAGTCTTTCACAATCATATAATTGGGATGGGGGAAGTCACAGGTAATAACACAAGTTTTCCTTAGCAACACTTATGCACTAGCATCCCTTATCACAGGACAAAGAGGAGATTAGAATAAATAAATCAACTGAGGTTCCGAGCAGCATTAATTCTTTCAATCAGTTTCAGAGTCAGTTGTCTTGAAAACCAAGGGAGGAGTTTTAAGAGTGAAAAAGATATCTTGAGTTACAAAAAGCTTGTTTTTGCATACAAAGAGTCACAGCCTAGAGGACCAATAAGAAGTTTGTGCCATAGCCTTAGAGTAAGAAAAACTTAATCATGAAGAAAGAGAATTTACCTCTACTCAAAAGGAGGTTCTGTCAACCAATGAGTAAGAAAGGAAGAATTTAAGGTGATTTAGTGGAGTTTAAATATTGAGAGCTACTTGAGAAAAGATCTATGCTCCACCTCCTTTGGTAAATCCAGTTGGGAAGACTGACAAGACGGAAGAAGGCATCTCTGGATATACTGATAGAAATCTGAGATAAGTGTGAAGAGATCCCAGAGCAGAAGGATCATTGCCTGCCTTCAAGAGTGTCACCCAGAAGCTGGATAGAGAAGTCCTCCATCCAACGCTACACTTGAAACAGTAATGGTTGAAGGGGTGCCCAGATAGATAGGCTTGCGGGCTTCCTCATCAGATTCTCAGCACTCCAGAAAGGTGTGGTGCAGCAACCAAGAGTTCCCTAGCAACCTTAGCATAGTGCAGACAAGACTGAGATGCAAAGGCCCAAAAAACGCCTTGCAGTGGGAATAAGAACTGGAGACCATGATGAGGTGTGAACTTAGTATCAGAGACAGAGGCCAACATCCAAGACCAGGAGAAATGAGTGACACCTCAATGGAAGCCAAAGTACAGAAAGTCCAGCAGGCCAACTGGCCAGATCTGAATGCCAGAAGGAAACACAAGATAACCACCATCACCACCTCCCAAGGGCCAGAATTACAGAGTCATAATTAACTAAGTTGTTACCCAAAAGATACTTAGAGTTTAACTGAAAGTTCTACTTGCCTTAAATTGGCAACAAGTTGACCCTCATTAACAAAACACTGGGGGACTTGAGTAAACTTATGTTAATTATAGGAAAACAAAGAATATTCCTTTTTTTTTTTTGCACACCTAACTTATAAGTTGTAAGCATTTACAACTTTCTTCCCTTCAAATAAAATTTTTTGATAGTGTATTGTGTTTTCGTCCCTGTGCTATGTGTTAAGTATACAAAGATTAGTAAATCTAATTGCCTAAGTCATTTTATAGTCTTATAGTGGAGTGAGTATGTTAGCTAGGCTACAGGACCTGTTGTATATGAATATTTATATTAGAATACAACTATCCTAAACAAGGGCTTAAGTGATGAAGTTTATCTTGATCACACAGTGGTCTCCCTGTAAGCAGCCCTAAATAGATACGGTAGCTCCACAGTATCAGGGACACAAGCCTCTTCTGCCCTGTTGCTCTGCCATCCTGGTGTATTGCTCATATCTGCATAGTCAAGAGTGACTCACCATAGTCATATTCCAGTCACTAAGGAAGAAAAACAGGAGTAAGGAAAGACTTTTGTGTTAAAGAGCACAGCCCTTTGGGCGCCTGGGTGCCTCAGTTGGTTAAGCGTTCGACTTTGGCTCTGGTAATGATCTCGCAGTTTGTGAGTTTGAGCCCCACGTAGGGCTCTGTGCTGACAGCTCAGAGCCTGGAGCCGGCTTCAGATTCTGTGACTTGCCCTCTTGCTGCCCACCCCATGCTCATGCTCTGTCTCTCTCTGTCAATAATAAGTAAATGTTAAAAAAAAAAAAAATTTAGATAGCACAGCTCAGAAGCTGCACACACCATTCTGTGCACAAAGTACTGACGAAGAACTCAGTCACATGACCACATGTACTGAAAGAAAGGCTGGAAAATGTAGTTCTCATTTGGGCAACCATATGCCTAATTAAATCCTTGTACTACATATGACAGACCAGGCATCAGAAGATAACTATAGCATTTGCTTTAGTGTGCTTCTCTGTCTTCTCAGATAAACATGATATGTAATCAGGCTAGGGAATGACACGCACTTCTAAAGGAAAAATAGGGGAAATATGAAGGGAGGGGACAACATGCCTATCAGGGAGGCCTTCAGAGAAGAACTAATGCTTGAACTGAATCTCTAAGGTGAGTAGAAGTTCACTAAGCGGACTGAGCAGAATGAGAGCATTTAGAATGAAGGAAAATAAGAACATATGCAACATGACAGAAGTGTGAACTTTGCAGTTACATTTACGGAATTGGTTCCATAAATGGTTCAATGAGGTCAAGGCATATGAAAAAATCAATGGAGATGAGATTGGCTAGATATGAAGAAATCAGATAATAAACAGTCCTCACTGGCCAAGAAGAAGATTCTGTAGGACTTGTCAATTAACTGGCAGTAGAAGCGAAGAAGCAGGAAGATTACTGGATCCCTGGGTGAATGCAGCTTATGATAGAGAACTCGAAACAAGGTTACGATATGTTGAGTTTGAAAGTATTATGGATACTAAGAAACATCTGAGTTAAAGTGACTGGCATTCATTTTTAAAAGTAAGGATTTGGAGTTCAAGGGGGAGGTCTAAACTGAAAATGTGTAATTTGGGAATCATCGGTGTGATATAATAGTTGAAACATTTGTTATCAATCGACGAAAATATATAGCTTGAGAAGAATGGAAGGTTGCTTGGCAGGCAATGCCAAGTAATATGAGAGACCCTGTAAAGCATTTCTAAAAGTCAGAGTTCAAGGTTCTGGTCCACACAGGTAGTTATTGTTTTCAAATACCTCAAAAGTCAGTGTAATCTGGAGCTGGCTGTGAATTGAAAAGAACAAATTCTGCTACTTTATGTTAGAGGAGAAACAGATCTTTAAAATAATTATTATAATAAAGTTTGAACTAGAAGATCTGGATGTAAATCCTAAATCTGTTGCTTACTGGTAGATTGACCTGTGGGCACAGAGGAAACAGATTTTCAAAGAACAAGGAGAATCATGCACAGCAAGAAACAATGACAGGAAATTGAAAGAAAAGACCGCTTGTATTTCCAACATGTTCCCAGTGACTGGTGTTCTTTAGAGTTCCTTCGTTCTTACCTTTGAGTTCCATGAAACACCCTTGTAACAGATTCTCCTGTTTCCTCTTAGTCCAGACTAAATTGATTTGTTCCTTGTGACAATAAGATCCTAATACACAGATACAATATCCTTTTAGAGAGAGAAATTTTATTTTCTCCTACATGGATATGTGGTTTGTCTTACTCCAAGGCTGCTCTTTTGGATTCAAGGCAAAGGGGGGGAAATGTGAGCAGGAAAGGGGGTAGGAAAAACTAACCCTAACTTGTAGCAGGTTATTACCCCATATGCATTACCCCTCCTCCCCCAGTAAAAAAAAAAAAAAAAAAAAACCACAGGGGTGCCTGGGTGGCTCAGTCAGTTAAGCGTCCGAATCTTGATTTCAGCTCAGGTGATGATTTCTTGGTTTGTGAGTCTGAGCCCCCTGTCAGGCTCTGCACTGACAGTACAGAGTCTGCTTGGATTCTCTCTCTGCCCCTTGTTCTCTGCCCCTTCCCCATTTGTGCACATAGGCTTTTTCTGTATCTCTCAAAATAAATAAATAAACTTAAAAAAAATAAGAACACACTTTAATTGGTAATTCACTGAAAACACCTTCACAGTCTCCCATGTAGCCAGGCATGACACGTGACAAAGTTCTGGATGATGAGATATAAGTGGAAGATGATGTGGAACTTCCTAGAAGACTGCTGAATGAGCACTAACTCATTTAGAAGACACCCTTCTGTCCCTTCTCCCATCCTCCTCCCTGCATTCTGGGCAGTGCCACGAGGGCAGGAGTTCCAGCAGCCATCTTGAACCAACAGACAACCTTGAGACCGAAAGGTGGACTAGGATGACAGAAAGAACCCAGGTCTCTAATGACCATAGAGTCACAGTAAAAGCCCTGCACTCTTTTCTGTATTTTATTTTTATATGGAGAACAAATAAACTTCTAACTTATTTAAGTAACGTAGGGTTTGGTATTATATGCAGTTAGACCTAATTGTAGTAGATTTTTAAAAATCAATATACCTGGGGGGCCTGGGGAGCTCAGTCAGTTAAGTGTCCGACTTTCTCCCAGGTCATGATCTTGCTGTTTGTGGGTTCAGGCCCCGCATTAGGCTCTGTGCTGACAGCTCACAGCTTGAAAACTGCTTTGGATTCTGTGTCTCTCTCTCTCTCCCTCTCCCCCTCCCCCACTTGTATATGTGCTCTCTCTGTCTCAAAAATAAACATTTTTTATACTTCTTTAAAAATAAAAAATCAATATATCTTTGCATAATTTACATAACTCCAATTCCTAATATTACTACTCCATTTATCACAGAAAATGTTTTCTTAAACTAAAAAAATATTTTAAGGACTCTTCTTTCTCACATTTTATTGTAGGAGAAATCAAAGTGATGAAGTGGGAAAAAAATCAGCCAGAAAATTAAGAAACTTGTATTTAGATACTAGTAATATTACTTTACTAAGTAATAAAACTTTGGGACTTTTCTAAAATACGAAATGAGGGATTTGAACTATAAGATCTCTAAGATCCTTTTCAACTGCAAAATCTTCTCTTATACTATATGTCTTCCATTCATCACAGGATTATTGAAAAGATCAAATATATAATCATTATTTTCCTATATGTCTTCCATTCATCACAGGATTATTGAAAAGATCAAATATATAATCATTATTTAGCAATTACATAGTACTCTGCCAGGCACTTTGCAAATGTTAATTTAATCATCATGACAAACCCATTAGGTAGGTGCTACCCGTTTTACAGATAAGGAAATGGAGGTCTAGAGCGGTTAAATAGCAACTTATATTTGGCAGAGAGTGGACTCAAACCCGGGAAGTCTGACTAGGTCTCCGCTCTGAACCCTATCCCATCCTGCCTCAAATAAGTTCTACTTAAGCAAGAGACTATAGTTACTCAAGTACAAATTACTCAAAGAACCTAATAGGACCTGTCAATTTTAGTTATAAAATATTTCTAAACTTGATTTCATCCAATCCTTTAAGTTGCAAACTGGCGGGAAATCTTACTGCAACGATGCGTTTAGAAGGACGCCCGCAGCATGCTCTGAACTAGAGAGGATGCAGTTTCGCCGTGAAGCAGGACTGAAGAAAGGTTCTCAGAATAGCCTGGGGAAGGAGGGTGCTCACTGTTTCTAATAAATCAAAATTTTACTTTAAATAACTAGATAAATGAGTAAATAAACCATTGCCTATCATTTTTTTCAAGCCGGGGTATCCAATTGATCTTGCCGCTGCCACGCAGCAGATGGGCTGCACTCTGGCTGCCTGCGCTGCACTTCCATCTATCAGCGGCTCCTGCCACTATCCCTCCTAACTTCCTTGGCTTGTGAATATTGGGTTTCGCATAAAAATGCAAAAAATGCCTTTCAGCTCATTTCTACATGAAATACAATATATTTGCCAGATAAGCTGGACCCTGATATTATTCATAAATCAATTATGTTTATCCTTAGCCAAGAAAGTACTAAAATCTTCTTTCCTCATTTTGAAATCCAATCTGATATTCACAGTAATTATGCTGCCTTTCATATGAATCACTGTCTCATACTGTAATCGTTAGTACTATGGCTGATTCATTTTCTGCCTTATAGTATTTGAAATGATCATTTCACTTGTGGTAGGATTTGGGGAGTTATTGAAGTAAATCCTTTTATTCACTAGACTTTCCTTTCTATTTTTTTAATCTCGTCTTCAGTCTCTTTGTTCAGATTTTACACCAAAGTTTGTTGAAAGCTGTAGCAAGGAGAAGAACAAACCATTAAGTCCCACTGAAGCCAGCAAAGCCATACAAATGGATCAGGAAGCCTCTCTCTCCACCACTTTTTCTTGATCTTGCCTTTTTTACCAGAGTCACACCACACCAGCCTCTTACTTTTTCTTTTTCAATCTCTCTGAAATACTGCCATGTTAGTCTTATGCACTGAAATGCTTATTTAAGTCTTTATTTCTGATCATTATCCAAATATACAGAAATAAACGTGTTACTTTCTAGGTATCATATACATCAGCATTTTGGAAGAGCCACATTTAAAGACAGATGTCCATTGCCCCCGCACCTCCAATAACACATTATTGTATGCATATTAAAAAGGTGTCACGGGATCATCGCTGGTTCAGATCCTCTGGTATGTAACGCTTAGTCTTGGGATTATGCCCTGCTGCCCTTTCCACATTAAATGCTCCACTGTCAGGATGAATGGAAACAGGTGGAACCAGCACAAAGAAGGCCATCTGACTCAGACTGTGGCCCCCAGGTGGAATGTAAGAGATGGGAAAACAAGAGCGTTTGCCATCACTATGACAAAGGGGGTGACTTGGGGCACCTGGGTGGCTCAGTCACTTACGCAGACAACTTTGGTGCAGGTCTTGATCTCAGGATTCATGAATTCGCGTCCTGGGCTCTCTGCTGTCAGTGCAGAGCCCGCTTGAGATCCTCTGTCTCCCTCTCTCTCTCTCTGCCCCTCCCTGGTTTGTGCGTGAGGCGCACATTCTCAATCTCTCTCAAAAAAATAAACAAACAGTTCATAAATAAATAAATAAATAATAAAAAGGGGGAACATGCCACTGCAGATATTAGTGAGGATCACTCCAGAAAGAAACTCCTTTCCATGGCCACAGTCACAAGTAGATTCTATTTCACATCCTTGATAGGTTTGCTTTAACAGGAGTTGTTTATATTACACTCCATTTAAGAACCATCTCTTGGGGCACCTGGGTGGCTCAGTCGGTTAAGTGTCAGACTTCGGCTCAGGTCATGATGTCACAGTTCGTGGGTTTGAGCCCCGTGTTGACCTCTGTGCTGACCGCTAGCTCAGAGCCTGGAGCCTGTCTTGGGATCCTGTGTCTCCCTCTCTCTCTGACCCTTCCCTGCTTATGCTGTCTCTCTCTCTCTCTCTCTCTCTCTCTCTCTCTCTCTCTCTCTCTCTCAAAAATAAGTAAATCATTAATATCTTAAAAACCATTTGAAGTATTAGACTTTTCATTTTAAAATATTAGCATGAAATTCCATCTTCATAATGAGAGTATCCATTTCTTCAATGTTTGCAATGTACTAAGACCTTTATAGTCACAACTGCATATGAAACGTGAAACAACCTTCTGAGGTTATCAATCCCTCTTTTATAGATGATGAGATAAAACATCATACAAATATTAAAGGGAAGACCCATTTCAAAACCCAGGCTCTGGGGACTCCAAAACCCATGTTTTTAACTAACATCTCACACTGTATTTGCCTTTGCACTCATGCACTTAGTGTCCAAGAGCCAGGCCCAGTTCT
The DNA here is from genome assembly GCF_006229205.1 of Suricata suricatta. NCBI lineage: Eukaryota > Metazoa > Chordata > Mammalia > Carnivora > Herpestidae > Suricata > Suricata suricatta. The sequence goes on along the minus strand of NC_043700.1, from coordinate 104,986,519 downwards.
TCCCCAGGCCGTAGCCAGCATGTCTTGCTGTGATCAGTTGGTTTTTAGAAACTTCCTTTTTGCTTTCCATTTTCAATGCTCACAGTGTTGTTTTGTTTCTTTTTTTAATGGAGTTAGAGTAAGAACAGAATAATGACATTATCCAAAAACAGAATTTGCGCTAAATGGTTGAATTTTGACCATTTTCTTTCTCAGCACACACATAAAAAATCCAAAACTAGCTGGATTTTTATATTGGCTGAAGATGATCCTGCATTTTGTAAAATGACTGGGTTTATAAGCTACAAAATGACAACAGAGCAACAGACCAGCTGGTCTTAAAATTGGCAATTCACCAGTCAACCCCTCCTCCACCCTTGGTTTCTTATATGGAGCTGCCATGACATCTAGTGGCCAAAGATTAGAGGCGATTTTCTCAATCCATAAAGCATGTGGGAGCTCTAATTTAGAAACACATTTACAATCTTACATAGCTAATAAAATTTTAAATTAATACAGTTTTTCACAACTTTTCGACTCACTGTTGTATCAATTACTCGTTTGTGGACTGGAATGCAATGTCTTTCTTATAGTTGAATCTTAAAAAATGTTTTAATGTTTATTCATTTCTTGAGAGACAGAGACAGCATGAGCAGGGGAGGGGCAGAGAGAGAGAGGGAGACACAGAATCCAAAGCAGGCTCCAGGGTCTGAGCTGTCAGCACAGAGCCCGATGCGGGGCTCAAGCCCACAAACTGTGAGATCATGACCTGAGCTGAAGTCAGATGTTTAACCAACTGAACCACCCAGTTGCCCCAAAAGTTTTTAATATTTATTATAATTATTATACTAAACCCATGGTTTATTCTGAGTACAGGAATGAATAACAGGATTTGAGTCTTTGTGTTTTCACTTCTACAAGAGTAATCTTTTTATAAAGAATTTTTTTAATGCTCATTTATTTTTGAGAGAGACAGTCAGACAGAGAGACAGAGAGAGGAAGAGAAGAGAGCAGAAGAGGGCAGAGAGAGAGTGAGACACAGAGTCCAAAGTAAGCTCCAGGCTCTGAGCCTTTATGAAGCTTTAAGGCTCAGAGTTTTTTGTGGGACTCAAGCTCATGAACCCCAAGATCATGACCTGAGCTGATATCAGACACTTAACCAATTGAGCCACCCAGGCACCCAAGAGCAATATTTCTTTTAGATTAACTATCAATCTTTAAATCAAACTTAAATTTTGAGAGTCTAAGTAAACAAATAATGAATTTGTATGGTCTCTAATAAATTAAATTATTAAAATACAGGTCTATTCTCAATGCCTTTTGCTTAGTTAATTGAAGGGTGATTTTGTCCAATTCAAACATAGTTAATGCCACTCTATAAAGAAATAGAAAGCCAGTTACTGGTTTTAAAAGAAAACAACTAAAACTGAACTCTCTGTGGCCATTTTCAGCAACTATTTTTAATTTCAAAGTTGTAATCTCTAGTAATTAAGTTTTCTGTAGCTTAACCTAAAGTAATTCATGGAAACCATTATATGCAAATGATCAGAAAGATTTTTTAAAATACTCTTTCTAATGTAATTTCTCAGTCTAAGAAATGCCAAAAGCAGCATCTGAAAGAAGTCTGGTTCATGAGTGGTTTATTAAAGATTACAAGAGCAGGAGCGAGGGACAAGAAGGACAAAAGTGCAGAGAGGAGGAGGGATAGCTAATACAAAGTTGCAACATCGAATCAACCACCAGCCAGTACAACCAGGTGCTAGATCGCTGGGACCTTCTGCAAAGACTTATGGAATGTACAGTATCTACACGCATCTGCTAGATGGATGGAAGGGTCAATACACATCCCACACTAGGCGAGGTCTGCCCCACATGTCACAAACTCCCACATTTCCAGATTGCTCATGTGTGTCCAAGCATCCCAGGATGTAGGTTTATAGAGAAGGTTCATATGGGCTGATGCAAGGCACTTCTGGTTACAAATATACAAAGCAGGTCAAAGTCTGTGCACAATCATGTGCACATGATTCGCACCCATGACTGGAATAAAAGATGAGGCAATGGACCTAGAGTGGGACACAAGAGATGTCCAATGCATATATATGCGACATCTGTGTTATGGTCATAATAAATAAGCCATTCTTATTCATTGATATGGAATAACTTTACATTTCATGGAATTACTAAATATGTTTATTAATTGATGTAATCATCACTCTGGCCAATGCATAGCAGGAGTCAAATTACAAAAAGATCTGGAATTAGTAGTAAAATCCATTCATCTTCATTGGCAATTATTTTAGCACTGTTAGTCCAAATAATGTTTCTAGTAGGAGTTGCTATTGTGGAAATATTTTAATCTTATAAAAAGCCAACATTTAAAAATCCATTTTCTCAATGTGGAATCCTGATATGCTGGGAATAACTGACTCCTAGGAAGTGACTCTGTTCAGCTTTCATAGAAGTCCCAAGGCCAGCTGTTTTCCTAATAGAAGAGAAACTTAAAAGAAAGTGAGAGCAAGAAATAGAAGAAAAAATTAAATTTTTCCCTCAAATAATGAAAAAGATTTCCCAAAAGATAAATTTAGATTTTACCTGACAAGGAAGATTGGTAGTTCTAGTATTTTGTGTGTCCTTGTAGTGCTCAAACTGATCACTTTTTCATCCTCAAAAAGTTAAGCTTTTGTTGGACACTTTCCTCGTTACTGTTATCAAATTCAATTCAAGATAAGTTAAAGACTTATATGTAAAAATAAAATCATTAAATTCCTCTAAGACACCATATATGAATTATTTTTTATGTCTTTTTAAATCTATTTTTTGAGAGAATAGAGAGACAGCATGAGCAGGGAAGGGTCAGAGAGAGAGGGAGACACAGAACCTGAAGCAGGCTCCAGGCTTTGAGCTAGCTAGCTGTCAGCACAGAGCCCGGCGTGGGGCTCGAACCGATAAATCTTGAGATCATGACCTGAGGCGAACCCAGAAGCCTGACGCTTAACCAACTGAGCCACCTTGGCGTCCCATATTTTAAATAATCTTTAGGATGAGGAAGGCTTTTTCAGACAGAAATCTTAAAAGATGAGCAAATTTCCTTACTTAAATGGTAAAGCATTATATGGTACAAAGAAATGCCAAACAAAATACTTGTAGCATGTATCACAGACAAGTAATTAATATCTGTAATACTAAAAGAGCTCTATCAAAAATAAATAAATAAAAGATGAATGTCATAACAGAATATACCAAATAACTAGAATATACACTTTAAAATGTAAAAGCAAAATATAGATAACATGAAAATATACCAATAGTTAACATTTGAGAGTAAGTTTACAAGGAAATGTTGAAAGAGCTTTATGTGTACTAAAACATTTAATCCTCACAACAATCCTACAAGTTTAATATTATTATTATGACCATTTTGCAGATAAGTAACCCAAGATATTGAAAGATTAAATAATTGGCACAAGGTCAAAAAGCTGTTAAGTGATAAAGCTAGGATTTGAACTCACATAGTCAGACTCTAGAGCCTGGAATCCTAACCAACTGTACACCTTCATTATTAATTCAAAATGGAAAAGCAAACAACAGTTTACAACTTAACACCTCGTCCACTAATAACGATCTTAAAGATTTTCAACACTCCGCACACACTCATAAATTGTTGATGAGAGTTACAATTAACACGATCTTTCTGGAAGACACGCTTACAATATACATCAACATTAAATGTCATCTCTGTGTCCCTGACACCCTTCTTCTCATAGCATATCCCAAGGAATTAAAGAATCAAACAGATGTCTAAACAAAAATGTTCTTTAAAACATTATTAATAATAGGAGCAAGAAGGAAATGAAAACAATCACAATGGTCATCAGTGGAATAGTAATTAAATAGATTAAAGTATAGCCATACAATGAACAAATATACAGCCTTAAAAGGGTGATTTATTTGTTGACAAGGAGAATTCTAAAGATCATTGAGTATAAATTCTAGTAACAAAGCAAGATAGAGAAAATGCTTTTCAACCTTTTGCTGCCGTATGCCGTAAGAGATTTTACACAGACCACAATTAAAAGTGGCTCACTGAGTCCACAATTCTCGGTTGGTTAAGGGAGAGAAGCACATTCCTCAGTTACAAACCATTGATGTATAGTATGAGCATATACATAAACACGCACATGTACTTTATATAGTAAGTACATAAATATATATAAATATATATATAGTCTTATATAAAATTATATCACTCTGTATGTGCATGTTTGCCAAAAAAATAAATCTGAATGGGTTGTTTGAATTTTCTATATTTTTTCTATCAAATCAGAAAATAAAGTTCTTTTTCGGGGTGCCTGGGTGTTGAGCATCTGACTTTGGCTCAGGTCATGATCTCACTGTTTGTGAGTTTGAGCCCCGCTTCAGGCTCTGTGCTGGCAGCTCAGAGCCTGGAGCCTGCTTCGGATTCTGGGTCTCCCTTTCTCTCTGCCCCTCCCCCACTCATGCTGTTTCTGTCTCAATAACAAATAAACATTTTTAAAAAATAAGTTATTTTTCATCTGGAAAAAGAATTAATAGTTTTGATATATTATTCTTAAGCTGGGGAAGACAGACAATTTTTGTTTCTCCACAGGCCATCTAAGTTTATAGACACCTTATGACTGGATTTCTCTTCTTTCACCTGCTGGGATACTGCCATACTTGTGGGCCTTCAAACAAGGGCCAATATATGTAAAACGAATGCTTCCTTTATCAATGACACCATAAATATTTAGGCTAAATACTGAAAACACAGAAGAAATGCTGACCTGCTTTGTGACTTTCAAAGAGCCAACTTCCTCCTCCCATAAGAGGTAACTCCTTACATTCCTTAAGGCTTTAGCAGATCCTTGTTCCCCGGAGGAGAAGCAAAGTGCACCAAACTTCAAGAGTCAGTGCCTCCCTTATACATTAAGAAGTCAATAACTCACTTCTACCAGGATTAGATCATTGATTCCAATGTGATCTTCACAGAAGTGTTTAATGCCAGCTCCCTCCCTGCTAAACCTCTTAGTATAGTATATTCTTAGAATATATCCTCCCAAGAGAGCAGCAGGGTAGATTCAAATTAAGAAAGCTAAATCAACTCATCTTGGTTAGTAGCTCAGCTATATGGCCTCTGAAAAAAAAAAAAAAAGTCTATGTTGCAAAATGGGAAATCCTATACCTTGAACCATCACCTCATTTCTACTAAACCTAATAGGACCTGTAAAGCTCTTGATGTAGGATTAGGGATCAGAAATCATATACCAAATAAAAACAGAACGTGCTACAATAAGCTCAACAAATAACAAGAGTAGAATGTCTTCAAAAGTCATCAAGGTTTTCTGTGAAAATATGCACTACACACACACACACACACACACACAGAAATTAAAATGGCAAAAAAATGTGAAAGTAAAACATTCCTAAAATTAAAAACAAACTCCTTTTCAGGAAACTATACATAATTCAACAGAGATTAGTAAGAATAGAAATATTAACTATATTAAAAAGTCATTTATTCTCATTTAGACAAAAGTTTAATTGCAATATAATAACTAATAAACATGCTTTTATTCTACACATAAAAATCACTTAGTTTTTTTGTTTTTCTTTTTCTTTTTTAACGTTTATTTATTTTTAAGAGAGAGAAACACAGAGCGTGAATGGGGGATAGTCTGAGAGAGAGGGGGACACAATCAGAAGCAGGCTCCAGGCTCTGAGCTGTCAGCACAGAGCCTGAAGCAGGGCTCGAACCCACGAACTGTGAAGTCATGACCTGAGCTGAAGTCGGCCACTTAATCGACTAAGCCACCCAGGTGCCCCCAAAATCACTTAGTTTTTAAAACAAGTGATCTAGGGGTACCTGGGTGGCTCAGTCAGTTAAGCGTCCGTTTTTGGCTCAGGTCATGATCTCATGGTTCCTGGGTTCGAGCCCCACGTAGGGCTCTGTGCTGACACCTAGCTCAGAGCCTGAGCCTGTTTCAGATTCTGTGTCTCCCTCTCTCTCCGACCTCCCTTGCTTGTGCTGTCTCTCTCTGTCTCTCAAAAATAAATAAAATAAATTTAAAAAGAATTAAAAAAAAAACAAGTGATCTAGAAATTGATGTACAGGGGCACCTCGCTGGCTCAGTTGGTAGAACATTCGACTTTGGGTGTCAGGGTTGTGTGTTTGAACCCCACGTTAAAAGTAGAGAATACTTTAAAAAAAAACGCACACACACCAAAATCTTAAAGAAAGAAAGGAAGGAAGGAAGGATGGAAGGAAGGAAGGAAAAAAGAAGGGAAGAAAGAAAAGAAAAGAAGAAAAAGAAAAGAAATGAAATGAAAAGGAAAGGAAAAAGAAATGAGAAAAGAAAGAAATAGATGTGTGGCTGAAGAGATCTAATTCTAAATCCAAGTCAGAATGTAGGCTGTGATTTCATGATGTACACCTATTCTGGGTACAGGTATTAACAATAGCAATTTTATAGGTGAAGAAACAGAGACTAATAAATATTAATTGACTTACGTAGAGTCAAACATAAGTAAGTGGAAGGATGGGGATCGTGTCTATATCTTGACTTTGAAGTCTGATTTTCCATTTGCTGCATCTTTATTCCTCCTAGTCACTATGAAGAGAAGCTTATCATTCAGGGGGATTGAGAGTCAATTATTTGTTTAATCTTGATATATGTAAGAATGTAACACAATTTTAAAGAGAGAAATAATAATAGGAGGTTGGGAATATTATTAATTACATAGAAAGTTGCTGATGCTCTTGAGTGAGTTTAATTACTAAAGTAGTAAAAAAAATAAATAAATAAATAAAAACAAACAGAAAAACCCCCACCACTGTGGGTTTACTCGTCATCTACATAAATCCTGAGGATAGAAGAGAAGCTCTTTTCAGGCTTTACACTGGGGCATTAGCTGATGGTGAGGAGGGACATGGGGCCATCGGTCTTCCCCAGCAACAGGTCCCAAACTAACTATAGAATAGAATGTCTGAGTCACATACAAGATTACTAACAAGTCTACCCTTTCAGGGTAAAATGAGTATGGGGATGTCAATTAAAATCATCGGAACGGTGTTGGGAAAGAAGCTTACTTAGCAAACACAGAAAGAATGATGCTTTGAAAGATATGAGGACCACTCTGGCTTGTAAGAGAGATATCACTGCAATATCCACATGCTTCAAGGCTATATGAACGTCCTATAAGTGGGAGACATGACAGGACATCAGAACTAAAGCCAGATCAAAAAGATCAGCTCAAGCATCTGTAGAGGGGCAATTACAACAGCTCCTGAGAAGAGTTTGTGAGCCATCCCAAGATCTGCTCAAGAAAGAGAAAGACTTGAACAAATAGAAATTCTAATAATTAAGCTCCTGGTACTCCTAGCCAAAGGTTAGTCAGAGTGAGGCTTCTGTTGACATAACAACTAGGTTAATGGTGATGGTATTTTAGGTTGACACATGTCTCTAATTCACATGGTCTATGAACCATTTATCCCCCACCTTGTTACTTCACTATCCCCTAAGCATTTTCCGCTCCTGCCTGGATGAAGCTGGGTTGCAGATACATCTGTTTTTCAGTGTATTAGAAATGCCTTAAGACTCAAGCTCAGAAGGGTCACACCTAACCTCTCATATACCTGTGGTAAGAATTAGACACATGGACATCTCTAGCTCAGAGAAAAAAGGATGTGTAGTATATAGTTTAGCTAGTGTTAGATGGTCCTTAGTTTACCTTAGCTCCAATTCCATTATTAGAGAAGGAGAGAACAAATTTTGGTGAACAATAGTCCCTATTAACTAATAGTCTTTTATTTTCAGTTTTACATTTTTATTCACATGCCTCTTATTATAGACACCCATCCCAGAAAACTAGAAGTTTGAAAAAGAGTACAGTTAATATATGTACATGATTCCTACACTCTTTATTTATGTAGTATATATAATCCACAATGCAAGTTCAGTTTTTCCTCAAAAAATTGTTTTGTGGTAATCATGAAATTCTAAGTTAGAAGAAACCCGTAGGGTATTCCTTGGGTGAGGTGTACGAATCAATCTCTGGAACATCAAAAAGAACACCTCACATAAAAGAAGTTGAACTTGGACATAAAATAAATTGCTTCAGGGGCGCCTGGGTGGCTCATTCGGTTAAGCATCTGACTTCATTTAGTTCAGGTCATGATCTCACGGTTCATGGGTTCAAGTCCCACATCGGGCTCTATGCTAACAGCTCAGAACCTGGAGCCTGCTTCTGATTCTATGTCTCCCTCTCTCTGTCCCTCCCCTGCTCATGCTTTCTCCCTCCCTCTCTTTCTCTCTCTCTCTCTCTCTCTCTCTCTCTCAAAAATAAACAAACATTAAAAATAAATAAAAACAAATAAATTGCTGCAGTGTATCTTTATAAGTTTCTCATCTTTAGTCATTAGCTTTTTAAACATCAATGAAAATTTGTGGGAAACATTAAAAGTACAGATTACACTGACAACTGAACATTTTTTTTTCTGTAAGAAATGAGACCCGATACAAATAATCCCAAATTACAGAATACCTGACTGAAAAAGCTCCAATTACCTAGCATATAGCTGCTTTACTAAGTTCAAAAAATGGAGGGCTAATTTTTATTAAATTCCTCAAAAACAAAGTATATATAGACCTTTTAGACAGGATCCTTTCAGGGTACTGTGTTAAAGGCCAACAAATTGGAATTTTAATACTTAAAAGTTTCAAAATGTGGCTGAGTCTATAAAAATTTGTATTGGCATGACCATTTTCAATGCCTTGACATAACTTTCTTAAAACAGCATTAATTAAATTTAGTGAAATAATTTTCAATTGTTACTTAACATTAGAGTGCTTCTTTTTTTCAACCAGTTAATTTGGTGTCCCCAAGATGTAATTTTAAAATTGCCTCCAACATTTAATAGAGTCTACTGCACAGTCTTGTTTTGTTTTAAATTACATTTTAATGAAATTATTCTACTCAACATGATTAAATGCTTTTGAAATTGTGTTAGGAAAGAGAGAGATTTGAACAAACAGGGATTCTAATAATTAAGCTTCAGGTCCTCATTGCCAAAGATGGGTTAAAAGGAAGATTTCCCAGCCTACGTTTTCTTAAGAAAAGCAAAAGTATGATAGTAAAAGAATGTCCAACCCATGAGCAGGATGTAAATTATACAAAATGAAAAACTACCCTTAGAAGAGAAATCAATCAATTTAATACTGAGAGTCTCTTCCAGCTAATATTGAACATACGGTTTAAAAAATATTTTTGAGAGTTTTATATTTCTGAAAAGCGTTTCAACACACAAAGTTTGGTCAATTACATGTACCTCTATTTTTGCACAGAGAAAGAACCCGGCCAGCAGCAAAGCAGGCTCAAAACACATTGTGCCAGCAAATCCTCGATCTTAAATTTAAAAAGAGAAGAAACAGACTAGAGGACAGTCGTTAAGGAATTCTGGCAGACTTTGTGCAGAGAGAGAAGTTAATAGGTGTAATAAATGACCCCAGGCACCAGGAGGAACAAATTATATAAATAAACTTAAGAAGAAGTTATACAAAAACCTGGACCCAAACAAATGTGAACCTGCAAGTTACAAATGCAAACTCAGGATGGCACAGCCCATAAAAGCTGTCTGACTTGCTGCTTCTCTACTCCTGTGTCAGTTATAGGAGTATCCTCTTTTACAAACGTAAACAAAATCATTTTAAAAAGAGGTATTTTGTCTTATTAAACACTGTCCGCAGTACATAGTCCATATTTCCCTCTTAGCTTGAAGGAAAAGTGAATGAATATTGGAACAGAAGGTTTACATTAAAGTTTTTATTTAAATCATCATTACCACGGGGTCTTAAATCATCTAATGATTCGTTTGCTTTGCAAACCTAAAACAGAACTTTTTAAGATAAACTTTTAGTTGCTGCAAATCATAAAATTATTTCCATATACAGTCTGTTTATTACATGTGTTAAGCTGTTATATGGTCCCTTTAAATTTATGGAAAGCTAAAGAATAGCCTGGCAGGAATCCCTGCAAAAGCAATATACATCATTAAAAAAAAAAAACTTTTATACTATAAAAATAGAGAATACACACAGAATATCTGAAATATCCAATGCTGGGAATTGAATTACTAAGTCTAACATGAGCCAAGATGATCTCATTTTATGGGGAGCCATCCTTAAAGCAAAGATTACAGCACTGAACTTTATCTATTAGACTTTCATTATTTTGGCTAATTCTAAGAAAAGGCATTTCAGACTTCTTCATCTCCTGATTACAAGTAATTTAATGACTGATGGAGGTTCAACAGCACATAGCCCTTTCCCCGTTTTTGGATGCAAACAAATTTCTGAAAAAGATAATTTTACAAATTACCATAGCTCCCAGCAAAAGATGATAAGGTTAATGTTTTAGCCTCTTGGAGACATACCTGTTTCTTGTAGAGATTTTAGCTGTAAACACAATCATAGCCCTCCCGCAAGGGAACTATATATGGCCTGTTTAGCTTTGTAACACCTTGCAACTGGCATGTTAAGTCATTACAAAACTTATTAGTGACAAATGCCCTGTTTCTGTCAAACAACAAAGATTCTCTTAAGTAAAGTTGCACTGCTGCATTAACAACCAGACATTATTTTTCTTTTCATGGCAACCTCATGAATTAACAACAGTAGAAATTCTGCAAAGAGTCAGTTCCAAGGAATTCTAGAAAGGCTCCTTTCTGAATGAGTAGTTATAACCTTTATTTACTCTTTGCTTATTATACAGAAAAATGAGAGAGAGAGAGAGAGAGAGAGATCTCGATGACGATGACTTCATTTCATTGGTGCATGTCAGAGTTAGCAATTCTGAGAATATCACATCAGAATATTTTATTCTGATAAAGTTTTTCTCCCATAAATCTGTGGTCATTAGACATTGATTTTCTTTCCATATTTTCACAACCACAGTTTAAAATGAAATCATTCTTAATCTGCTATTCACTAAGCCAAACACCCATGAACACACACAGCACAGAGATCAAGTATTATAGTCATCTGGAATGTTTCCTTAAAAATAAATTTGCCACTTGAATTTTTTAACTTAATTGCAACACAGAATATTATATTTTCTGGTTATACAATGAGGTTGTGATGAAAATTAAGCACTTAATAAGTCTGTAAAGAATCTTATCTCTTTGGACATAAAAACTACCCAATATGTGATGTCTCTAAAATAGCTTCCATTTGTATCATACAAATTCCATAGGAGGTAAAGACATTACACATGACTGTCTTGAGACAGTGACTAGTTTCTTCATTTTAAGTGAGAAGTAAAGAAAAATACATTTGTAACAGGCTTCCATCTGGTTATTACAGAACCTGAGATCTATTACTCTGAGCAAAACTAATCTTGGAAGTGGTTAGGTTTTCCTCATTGTTATCATTTTTTGACATGTGTGGCATGATATTGCCAAATAAAACATATATTTAAATAAAGTAATGCAAGAAAAATGAGGAGTTATGTAGTTTGTAATTTACAAACACAAATCCATTTGATATGTATGTGCTGTCTTCATCAAGATCTTAAAAGCAGAATAAAATGCAATTTAAAATTTAATTAATATATAGGACACACTTTGACTTGCCATGTTCCTTAATCCTCAGAAATAATCATATGATATAGATATTATTGCCCCCATTTCCCAGTATGTTGACTGAAACTTGGATGCTGAGTAATTTTCACAAAGTTATAAAGCTAGCTAGTAATTGATGAGAATCTGATTCTGAACCCAGCTTTTGAGACTTCAAATCCAATGTTCTTTCTACTATACCATGTCTCATCTTTACACAACACTCGATATTGTTTTCAGCTCAAGGGCAATCCTGAGAAAAGCTTAGCATATGACTCAACAGATGACTCTGGGGTACCTGTGTGCATTTCCAACTTAAGACATACATTGAGAGATAAAGAAGCAGCCAGGAGAACAGCAGTAAATCCCTATGCGTCATTCAGTACAAAACACCCCGGAGTCTTTCATCTTAACCCTGGCAAAGGTGTATTGACGTTTGGTTTAGCTTTCCCTTTCTGGATTTCATTAAAAGATGCTGCACATATAAATAAAAAAATACAAGAAAAGTAAAAAATCTGCTTAAAAAGTTGGATGGGTAAAGGAGACCAGTATTTATTTCACAAAACAATATTTTTTATAAAACAAATTATGTCTGAGATTTTATATCATTTGTATAAATTAAATTTTATTTTAAGTTTGTTGGAGGAATTAATTACTCAAAGGAATACTTTGATGTAATTTTTTTAGCAAATATTAATCTTGAGCATATGTGTCAATAGGCAGTACAGCACAATGCCTAACATCAGGGACTTCAGAGCCAGATTTCCTAGGATTTAATTCTGATTCCTCCATTTACCAGCCAGGTAGTCTAGAGGCTGATAAACACAGAATTCACCCCAAGGGTTATTGTGAGATCTAAAATGAGTAAATATATATATAAAGTGCCTGGAACAGTAGGTATTGGCACGTAGTAAGTAATAAATAAGCATGTTAACTAAAAGTATTACTATATTGCTTAAAACAATGTTCATCTGTTACAAATTGCTACTTATTTGGGATCTGAATAACCACTGTGTAAAAATGTAAACATAATGTAAAATTATCAAAACCATATTAACTACATTATTGACCACTATATGTATAGTTCTTTGGTTATAAGCTAAATCTCTAACTAAAGACAGTTAGACCAGTTTTCAGATGCATGGAAATAAGTATTGAGAAATTCATAAGTAAGCCTATGAACCAAAATAAAGAGATAGATAGATAGATAGATAGATAGATAGATAGATAGATAGATAATTATATACTTACAGAGATGGAGATATATACAGAGATGGAAATACTAGGTGCGCACACACACACACGCACACAAATATGGCAATGATATAGAAACATACCCGACCACTAAAGTGAAATAATAGCTTGCCTACCTGAATGTACCAAGATCTTGTTGATGGCTTAAAATCCACCCCTGCCAGAGGCCAAGTAGTCAGAAGTTCTGCTATTCACAGATTCATCCTTTTAAAAAAAGCTCCCCTTAATTTGTTTTTTTTTAAACAAAACCGCTCCTAAGAGCAGTTAATCACACATAAACTAACTAATAGTAAGGTATTAGTAACTGATCAGATTCATTTTTCTAGGAAAATGGAGGGAAGAAGAGTTCAGTCTGGTTTACTACTTCTGCTTGGGAGAAAAAAAGAAAGGGCAAACACTGAAAGGAATAAATTAATAGGGGATCCACTAAAAGAGTACAGAACTAGGGGTGCCTGGATGTCCCAATCCATTAAGTGCCCAACTTTGGCTCAGATCATGATCTCATGATTCATGGGTTCAAGCCCCATGTCAGGCTCTATGCTGACAGCTCAGAGCCTGGAGCCTGCTTCAGATTCTGTCTCTCACTCTCTCTCTCTGCCCCTCCCCTGTTTGCATTCTGTGTGTGTCTCTCTCTCTCAAAAATAAAAATTAAAAAAATTTTAAATGAACGTGTACAGAACCAGCCCTCAATCTATTTTCTTCAATTCTTATCCTCTAAATGAGGCTTGGCAAACTTTTTCTGCAAAGGGTCAGATAGTAAATATTTCAAGCTCTGCAGGTTATACAGTCTCCATCAAAACTATTCAACACTGCCACTGGAACACAAAAGTAGCCCTGGATAATACTTAAACAAAAGGGAGTGGTTGCTTCCAATAAAACTTTACTACAAATACAGGGTGAGGGCCAAACTTGGCCTACAAGGTGTAATCTGCGGACCTCTACTCTAAACTAATAGCTGCCTGAGATTTCCTGATTAAATCCCCTACCACATTGCTTCTTTTAACATTAAGTCAGTGATCCATTGTATATATAAACCACATCTTCTTTATCCCTTTATCTGTTGATGGACATTTGAGCTCTTTCCATAATTTGGCTATTGTTGGAAGCACTGCTATAAGTATTGGGGTACATGTGCCCCTATGAATCAGCACTCCTTATCCTTTGGATTCTTTAGATAAATTCCTCATAGTGCTATTGTTGGGTCATTGGATAGTTCTATTTTTAATTTTTTGAGGAACCTCCACACTGTTTTCCAGAGTAGCTGCACCAGTTTGCATTCCCACCAACAGTGCAAGAGGGTTCCCGTTTCTCTACATCCTCGCCAGCAACTGTTGTTTCCAGAGCTATTAATTTTAGCCACTCTGACCAGTGTGAGGTAGTATCTCAATGTGATTTTATTTGTATTTCCTTGATGATATGTGATGTTGAGCATCTTTTCATGTGGTTGTTGGCCATCTGGATGTTTTCTGTAGAGAAGTGTTTATTCATGTCTTCTGTCCATTTCTTCACTGGATTATTGGTTTTTGGGTGCTAAGTTCTTCATAGATTTTGGATAATAACCCTTTATCCAATATGTTATTTGCAAATATCTTCTCCTATTCTGTTGGTAGCCTTTTAGTTTTGTTGATTCTTTCCTTCGCCCTGCAGAAGCTTTTTATCTTGATGAGGTCCCAATAGTTCATTTTTTATTTTATTTCCCTTGCCTTTGGAGATGTGTTGAGAAAGGTATTGTTGCAGCCAAGGTCAAAGTGTTTGTTGCCTGTTTTCTCCTCCAGAGTTTTGATGGTTTCCTGTCTCACATTTCATGGTCTTTCATCCATTTTGAGTTTATGTTTGTGTATGGTGTAAGAAAGTGATCCAGGTTCATCCTTGTGCATGTTGCTGTCCAGCTCTCCCAGCACCATTTGCTAAAGAGACTGTCTTTTTTCCACTGGATACTGTTTCCTGCTTTGTCAGAGATTTGTTGGCCATACATTTGTGGGTCTAATTCTGGGTTCTCTATTCTATTCCATTGATCTGTGTGTCTGTTCTTGTGCCAATACCAAAATGTCTCGATGGTTACAGCTTCATAGTAGAGGCTTAAATCCGGGGTTGTAATGCTTCCTGCTTTGGTTTTCTTTTTCAACATAACTTTGGCTATTCAAGCTCTTTTGTGGTTCCATACAAATTTTAGGATTGTTTGTTCCAACTTTGAGAAGAATGCCAGTGCATTTTGATCGGGAGTGCATTGAATGTGTAGACTGCTTTGGGTAGTATTGACATCTTAACAATATTTGTCCTTCTAATCCATGAGCATGGATTGTACAATAGAATACTACTTGACAATGAAAAAGAATGAAATCCTGCCATTTGCTGGAACTGGAGGGTATTATGCTAAGTGAAATAAATCAGTCAGAGAAAGACAGAAATCATATATTTTCACTCATATGTGGAAATTGAGAAACTTAACAGAGAACCATGGGGGAAAGGAAAGGAAAAAAATAGTTTCAAACAGAGAGGGAGGCAAACCAGAAGAGACTCTTGAATGCAGAGAAAAACCTGAGGGTTGATAGGAGGGAGAGGGGGGATGTGGGTGATGGGCGTTGAGGAGGACACTTGTTGGGATGAGCACTGGGTGTTGTGTGTAAGCGATAAATCATGGGAATCTACCCCCCACAACCAAGAGCACGCCATAAATTAAATAAATAAATAAATAATAAACACACAAACAAATAAATAAGACATTAAGTTAGAGAGAAAACTATGAACAAGGCATTTCTATAATAGATATATACTATATTATATACTATATACCATATATACTAACATATGTAAACCTTTAATCCAAGTAAAATGCAAGGTAACCCCAAAGCTCTTTTACACATATCTATATTTAAACTGTGTAACAGAGAAAGTATATAAACCTCAGGTTGTCTAAAATCAATATTCTGTAATTTGTGAAGGTTGTTCTAACTCAGTGTTTTCTTTTTCTGGACCCTTCACACAAAGATTTCTCCATTTTAAAAAGTAAGGAAACAGATTTTTGTTAAGGAACCCAAAATCAAGTTGGCCAATGGCAGAATCTGGATAGAAACCCAAACTGGTCGAACTCCAAAGCCCATGCTAAAAAAATAACTTGGACTTATCCCAGCAAAGGAAAAGGTATCTTTGCTAGAGCCCATAAGATAACACTGATAATGTAAGCACCTCTGAAAGGTAAAGCAGGATTATTGCAACAGGGTTTTCTCTCTGAAAGGTTTTGATAAATGCATCTGTAATTAACAGTTGGGTTAAATACATTGGGTACTTTAAGAAAATGTTGAATATATACTATTCAGCCTACATTTTTGTCACTCTTAAATATTTTGAACAATTCTTTTATTTTGGACCTGTCCAAACATAGGTATCATTTCTCAGAATGAAATATGTTAATATTTCATTTAAAGCTCTATATCAATAAAGATATGTCCTAGAATGGGAGGGAAAACACCTACTTAAATTTTGCTAAACACAAGCAGAAAACACAACTGGCATATCCACTATAAAATGTTTATTGGTCTGTTACTCAAATAACATTAAACATGTATAAATTAAATGCTTAGAGAAATTTTATAATGTAAGTTTTAGTAGAATAATTAGGAAAGGCAGATGGGCTTCAAATTAAAGAACTCCTCACAAAAGATCCACTTGCAATAATTCACACAGTGAAACATGTAACATCACTGTACATTTTATTTATAAGGAATTAATTGGTTACATCCTGAGAATAAACACAATGCACTTCAGATTTTCACCAGGCTGCTAAGATTGTATTATGACACTGATTTCTGTATTTGTCATCATACTATGATCTTAAACTGTATTCCTGACTGAGTATAGACTATCTCAGAACTTTGAGTGGGGCTACTATAGTTTTAAGATTGCAAAAGAATCGTAACTTATTGCAATTCTCTAAAAAACAATTCCAATTTTATGTCATTTTCCTCTGATATTCAGATAGTTTCTAATGACTAAATTAAGTACATTCTATACAAGACTTTTTAAAACATGGTTGTAACGGGGCACCTGGGTGGCTCAGTGGGTTAAGCATCTGACTTTGGCTCAGGTTATGATCTCACAGTTTGTGGGTTTAAGCTCCGTGTCAGGCTCTGTGCTGACAGCTAGCTCAGAGTCTGGAGCTTGTCTTCGGATTCTGTATCTCCCTCTCTCTCTAACCCTCCCCTGCTCATGCTGTGTGTGTGTCTCTCTCTCTCAAAAATAAATAAAAACATTTAAAAAAATTTAAAACATGATTGTCGCAGAAGCCAGCAATGACAAAGAAGGTAACTTAGATAAACAGTAAGCTAGAAAACCTCAACAACAACAACAACTATATATTTATATATTCTCCAAGGCATCAGAAAGCCAAAAGACAGTGAAGAATCACCAGGCCAGGATCTAGGGAGGACTGAGGCCAAGGGGATGAGCCTGGCATTTGAAACTACTTATTTTCTGGGGGATTTGGTAAATTCAGAAGGGGAAATTCAGTGGCTAAGAAGCTGAACAGTGCTTCCAAAAGTTTTGTGGAGTTAGAAGAAAGGGGTTAGTGTCCAGAGGCACTAGCTTTTCTTGGGTGAACACCTGCAACGCATATCTGGATTTAAACTCAAACAGGTTAGTATTTACATTGAATGAAAAATAACCTAATTCCAAGGAAGAAGTGAAGTTTGTCAGGTTCAACTTTTTTAATTATGTGGTATAACAGACATGACTAAGGCAAGAAGATCCAGAAATTTGAGAGTAAAAACATAAGTTGTGTCATCCAACTCTAACCAAAAAAACACAATGTTAACTAAATTAATACGAAACAGTAGATTTGAAGGTAAAAAGCATTACTAGAGATTAAACAGCGCACTTTATAATGATAAATCATGAAACTTATATCCAACTGTGTTTTTCCCTCGTATTTTCTAAAACTGAAATATGCCAGGCAAATATAATAATATAACAATTTGTATACACATCACGGCATAGCCTCATGATACATAAAACCAAAACTGACAGTACTACAAGGAGACTTAGACAAACATACAATCATAAATGAAGACTCTAACATATTTCTTAGTAAATATTAGGATAAACAGACAAAATATCAATAAGAACTTTGAAAATTCGAACAATATTATTAACAAGCTTGACCTCATTAACAGATGCAGAACACTGAATTCAATTAAGTGCAAAATAGGCATCCTTTTTAAGGACATATAATTCATGTATAAAAATTAACCTTCTTCTGAGCCACAAATTAAGCAAATTTCAAGAAATTTTAATGAGTCAAAATCTACAGTGTGGTCCCTGACTAATTAATGTAAAATGTATTATAATTTTTTAGAAAAACTCCCTATGTTGGACATTAATCAGTACATTCAAACTGTTTATAGATTCAATGCAACCTCAGTAAAAATCCTAGCAGGCTCTTGCTTTATTTGATTTTATAGCATTTGACAAGCTGATTTGAAAGGTGTATAAAAAGAATGAAAGCAAAAATTATCCTGATACCAAGATGGATATAGAACTACACTATTTAAAACAAAGTGGTATTGGCAGTGAATAGATAAATAGGCCTATGAAACAGAACAGAGAGGCCAAGAAACACTCACTTATTTATGTACAGTTGATTGGCACTGCAAAACAGCAGGGACAGGTGATCTTTTCCACAATTTATGCTGAGACAATTGGCTGCCCATATGGAGGAAAAATAAAAATTGACCTTTACCTTATGCCATATACAAAAATGTGAAAGGCAAATTTTAATAGCATCCAGAAAATAATATTAGAGAATACACTCATGACCTTGGGGTAGGGAATACTTCTCAGATGGAATCTGAGAAAACCATGAAAAAAAGTTGATAAATTAGACTATGTTAATTTAACTATGAATATGAACGTAATAGTAACGAGAGGAATGGAAATTAAAGACACTGTGAGATACTGCATGATCTGCAGAATAAAAATATCCAATAAATATCAGTATTTGAAAGGATGTTTAGCATTGAGAATTCTAACACTGATGGCAGGAGCAATATTAGTAAAAGTAACATGGAAGGCAATTTAGAATGAGCTTTTAAATCTGAAGATATAGATCCTGTGACCCACCATTTCCACTCCTAGATATACAGTCAACAATAATATGTGCACACGTGCTTCAAGAGATATGTTCAAGAATGTTCACGGCAACATTGTTCAGAATACCAAAAACCTGGAACCAGCACAATGGGAAATGACAAATTATAGTATATCACTCAAAGGCATTCTATGCAACAATGAAAATAAATTACACTCAGGCAATTAACATGAACTATTTTTACAAATGAATCTATTGAGATGAAGTCAGAAACAAAAGAATTTATGCCCACTCAATTTATCTGAAGTTTTCCAAATAGACAAAACTAAACTATGGGTATTATGGACATGTACGTGAGTTTATCTATAAAGAAAAACAAATGATTTCAATATTAGTTAGGATATTGACTTTAAGACAGGTAGAGGGAGCACAGATCAAGAGGGGGTGTAGCAGGGAGTTTCTACGGAGGTGACAACATACTGTGTCTCTACCCAAATGGATTACATGGGTGTCACTTTGCAATAAATTGTTACGCTATACTTTTATTTTGTGTACTATTCTGTATGTATGTTACATTTCATGATTTAAAAGTATTTTTAAAAATTACCTTCTGCATTGGGACTAAAATTAAAACTCAATATTATTTTGATAGTTATTTGATACTACAGTGATATGCTTGAGAATGAGTAAATTATATTGACATTGTAGGGAATATTCACCAGCAACTGAGCCAAGCAATTAATAGTAAAGATAACAATATAATGTTAATAATGGCTAAGACATATAGCACTTACAATGTGTTAGGCATTAAAATCCTAAAAAAAAATCCCAAGCACTTCATGTATATGAACTCATTTAATCTTCCAAGTCCTATAAAGCATATAGAACAGAAACACCTAAAAGCCTATCCTCTCTTCTAAGTTGAGTCATAGGGATACCTTTGTGAAAAAATATATGGCACAAGAAAAACAGCTCAGAATATAATAGCTACCATTCCTCCCAGGGGTGTACCCTTCTGAAAGTCACGGGTGAAAAGAAACAAACAAAAACACTTGCCAAGGAGTTGATGTCAATAGATTAAGAAGAGCTTAGATATTTTAAAGAGATCAAATCTGTCCACCAGCTAAGGGTGGAGCCAATTGGGAAGCTTTGTAAATAAATGAGTGACTCTAGCAGAATATTTTTTAATCCAGATTATCTAATTAATCTACCCATTTCTGGACATCTCTGACCTTAGAATCTACCTCAATATTTTTATATAGTATGTATTTCCTTTTTGTCTTTAAGATCCCAGTATAATGTTGAAATAATGTTTTCTTAAATCAGCTAATATCCCAAATGGAATTAAACTGACCTTGTAGGGTCATAATAAGAAACAGCCATCAACGTTTCATGGTTGAAAAAATGCATTCCACCAAGAAAGGTACCACTAAATATGTAAACACTGCAGAGTATTTGAGTTGTCAGGAAGATGCTTTGATCCGTTTTAAATTCTGAGATTAAAAACTCACTGAGGATTGTGTTTTTTCGTTTGTGACAACTTAAATATCCAGTCTACTATTTGGTAAAATAAAATCAGATTCCTTAGACACACAGAATGGCATGGTCAACTAACTGGAAAATGGATTGAATATTTCACTTTTTACATTCTGTGTGTGTGTTTGGTACAAACACACGCTTATTTGGACTTTGTGGCTCTCTCAATATATAAAATAATTACAGATGTAGAAAACCATTCCTCCTATAACTTTGGTTGAAAAGGGATCAGTGTGTGCCTCTTCTGCAGGGTAACGTCACCTGAAAAGTCAGGATAGTAGATCCCACCAACATATAAGAAGGCTGTTCTGTTAACTTTGACTAAAAGATCATTAGAGAACAGTTTTGTTGCATCTGGATTTATTGAAAAGTTGAAAATAATATTAAATTGTGGTGTCAAAAACACACACAAGGTAAAATTATTTTACCAATATCTATTTTCTTAGTGAATTAAGTTCTTTACATTAAGGAAAACTAATTTTTTTCCTTACAAATAGTAATATAGCCATTTTTACAATAGAAATATTAGAATGATATAGTAAAAAAATAATTCTAGTAAGTTATTAAATTATCTCTTTTTTAATAAGTATGATATATAGTATGATTCAAATTTTTAGTAAGTTAATAGACTTAAGTAGGAAAGTTTAGGATACAATCCTGTGTACATTCATCAGTTGAGCTCTGAAATATTTTTTGTAAACTCTACTATATATTTTTAATTAAACTATTATTTTGAGATAATTCTAAATCACATGCAATTGTAAGAAATAATATAGAGGGGCGCCTGGGTGGCTCAGCAGGTTAAGCGTCAGACTTTGGCACAGGTCATGATCTCACAGTTTGAGTTCAAACCCTGCATCAGGCTCTGTGCTGACAGCTCAAAGCCTAGAGCCTGCTTCAGATTCTGTATCTGCCTCTCTCTCTCTCTCTCTCTCTCTTTCTCTCTCTCTCTCTCTCTCTGCCCTCCCCTCCCCCATCCGCCCTGCTCACAGTCTGTCTCTCTATCTCTCTCAAAAATAAACATTAAAAAAAATTTATTTTAAAGAAATTATATAGAGAGATCTCATATACAGCTTACATCCTGTTTCCTACTGGTAACTTCCTGCAAAACTATAGTACAATATCACAACTAGGATAGTGACATTAACATAGTAAAGATATAGGCCATTTCTACTACCACAAGGATTCTTCATATTACTTTTTAATAGCACACCCATTTCTCTGTCCTTCCCTCAGGCTAAACCCCTAGCAACTACTGATATGTTTGTTTCTAAAATTTTGTCATTTCAAGAATGTATATAGGGCCACCTGGGTGGCTCAGTAGATTGAGCGTCGACTTCAGCTCAGGTCATGATCTCACAGTTAGCGGGTCTGAGTCTGCATCGGGCTCTGTGCTGACAGCTCAGAGCCTGGAGCCTGCCTCTGATTCTGTGTGTCCCTTTCTCCTCCCCTCCCCTGCTCATGATCTGTCTCTCTCTGTCTCTCAAAAATAAATAAATGTTAAAAAAATTTTTAAAGAATGCATATAAATGAAATCATACTGTATATAAACTTTTGGAACTGGCACTTTTTTTTACTCAGCATAATTCTTTAAAGACTCAGCTAGGTATTGCATGTATCAATAGTTTGTTCTTTTAATTGTTGAGTAATATTCCACAATATGGATATACCACAGTTTGCTTAACCATTCACTTGTTGACAGACATCTGGATTTTTGCTAGTGTTTGGATTTTACACATAAAGCTGCTATAAATATTCATATACTGGTTTTTGTGTTAACATTTTATTTCTCTGGGATAAATGCCCAGGAATGCAATCACTAAGTATGGTAGCTGGATGTTTAGTTTTTTGGAGACTGCCAAACTCTTTTCCAAATGACTGTATCATTTTACATTCACACCTGCCATGTATGTATGGGTGATCTAGTTTCTGCACTTCTTGGCTAGAATTTGGTGCCCTACTATATTTTTTAATGTCAGCATGTTGCCAGGACACAAATATTCAGACAACATATTTGTGTAAGATTTAATTTCCTTATAAAATGATCAGGTCAAATATAAATAAATAAAGGATAGTCAGTTACAAAAAATTAAGAACAAAATTGAAACCAATAAATTAGGTGACAATTACACATCCAGTATTACTTCACATGGTTCTGTAATATATATATATTTTTTTATGAGCCAAAGATTCATCCCCTGCAAAAAATCATTTGGACAAAGTCAACTTTACCAACCACATTTTAAGTTCATAGCTCTGTGTGTGTGTGTGTGTGTGTGTGTGTGTGTGTGTGTCTTTGTGTGTGTGTGTGAGCATGCACGCATGCATGTGCATACCAAATGTATACATATTCCAAAATCCAGTCAATAGAATATTATCACATACATTCACTTTATTTTTTTCCTTCTTTCTCTCTTTCTTTTTTCTTTGGAGAGGATATTTATTTTCCCTTCAGATTATTCATCTCAGCCAGTTGTTACCTCTCAAACATAATTGTCCACTGAAGTGCTGCTAATCATTTGCAAAGTCTCAGGGAAAAAAACATAATAATCCATCTAGACTCAAATCACTACCTTAAGAAATCCATGGGATTATATGCCTATTCGGTTATTGAGGGAGTTAAACCCAGGCTTAGATATAATAAAAGCTTGCTAAAATGTCTTTTGTCCTTTTACTGGAATACTTAGTCTCACATGCAAAACAGAGAAGCAGGCAGTAATCACAGGCAGAGGAAAGATAGCACTACAAACTGAGAATAACCAGAACTTGTTCTCTTGTGTTTTGAGTTAGCCTCTGCTTTCCATACCTTGAGAAGCATCAAATTAAAAGAATGTGACTGGAGACCACAAAAAAAAAGTAACCACCTAGATTTACAGGCGTGCTCCTAAATCCATGTTGTTGCACATCTCCAGGCAGAAGGTTTACATTCATTTAAGAGTGGAAAATTTTCAAGTTCTTCCAGAAGCACCATCTGTTTCTACTGGCTGGTCTTGGTTTGAATTATTTATTACAATAATCTCAGATTTATCAGGTTAACCTTTGGATTGCCTCCTAAAAATAACTATGGAATATTTAGAATTTCTAGAGTAATACAGTAGACTATAAGAATAAAATTTACCATTTTATTGAAAAAACTTTAAGGTCTTTATCATAACAAAAAAAGATAGAAAAGCATATATCATGTATCATTTATCACATTTAATAGGACTGAGCCTTATAGATAATTGGTCCACAAGATGGCGCTAAAGCAATTAAAAATTTTTCAAGAATATTTGTGCAATTTCAAATCTTAAAAGAAAGAAAATTTCCCACCACAGTTATCACAAAATATCTGCCTTATCAGTCTGTTAATGAGAAATAGAAAAAAAACAGAGTTCCCAAAATCAAAGCCAGGACTTTAGAAGCTGACAAACAGCTTTCTACAAATCTTTATGATCTGGTAAGTCTCAGTATCTTAAGAAAAATATAAGTGACTTCTTACAAGCAAAGTTAAAGATAAACAGCATGCTATGAAAGGATTAAATATAGAAAAGTTGGGGCGATGGGGAGGGGGGGAACATTTCCAAAAGGCAGCAAAGGTTTCCCTAATGCAAAGTTATATGAATCTCCATGAGAACATTTTTAACAAATGGAGGGAGAAAACAAAATTTTCACATATTTAAGGGCTCCACTTATACCTGCTCAGGTTTTATAGACTGAGACAACAAATCTTCAGTTAAACACAGTTACATTTCGAAAAATCAGTTTTAACCTAATGACCATACCAAATTCATTAGTCAATTTCCATCCTTTTTCTTTTTTTTATGGTTTTTACTTATTTTTGAGAAAGAGAGAGAGAGACAGCGCAAGCAGGGTAGGGTCAGAGAATGAGGAAGAAAGAGAATCTGAAGCAGGCTCCAGGATCTGAGCTAGCTGTCAGCACAGAGTCCAACGCAGGGCTTGAACCACAAACCGGGAGATCATGACCTGAGCTGAAGTCAGACGTTTAATCACTGAGCCACCCAGGCGCCCCAATTTCTATCCTTTTTAAAGCAAGTTACAAAGCTTGGTGCCTGCAGGCATTAACACAGCCAGTCTAATTCAGTTGCATTTTCTCAAGCCCCTGATTCAGGACAACTTCTAACCGGCTGATGCCGAGAGAGCAGTGGAGGTACAGGACTGCAGTTCCTTCTAAATGAAGGCGTCAACTTTTATTTCTATCTCTTCTGGTTTTGTTGAGGACATATTATTTTTTAGCTAAGCCTTTCCTAGACTCATACCTAATTCTATTTTTACTATTTGGCACCAGCAAGAACTGAGAAGCAATTCTTTTCTAATTTTTCTTTGTTTGAAAGCATCACTTCAGTGAATATTAGACATTTGTAATAGTGGGGATAAATTTTTAAGTTCTTTAGCACTAAGTTACACATGAAAAAGTAAAATAAAGTCCTAATACTTTTTGAAAGCATAAAAAGTAACCTAGAAGACAAGTTCAAGTCCTATAAGATCAAGTTTTCACTAATGGGGAATGTTTCATAGTATGAGTCATGTGTAACTTAGCTAGGGGTTTTATTTTTTTTTTAATATTTTATTTATTTTTGAGAAAGAGAGAGAGAGAGAGAGAGATACAGCATGAGCAGGGGAGGGTCAAAGAAAGAGGGAGACAGAATCCGAAGACAGGCTCCAGGCTCATGAGCTAGCTGTCAGCACAGAGCCTAACACGGGGCTCAAACCCATGGACCGTTCAAACCCACGGACCATGAGATCACAATCTGAGCCGAAGTTGGACGCTCAACCAACTGAGCCGCCCAGGCACCCCATATGGGTTTTAAATCTTTAAATCTTACTCCCTTGAATATTTATGGAAGAATGTCCTTAAATGGAAAGTATACCTTACCTAACTTCTAAATGACCTCTTTCAGATTAAAGTATAGAATTAATTATGCATTGTCATATTGCAATTATATATTACTGAGCCAAATTTTCAGAATTCATTTCTTAATTATAAAATTAATAGTCAATGGAGGGAAAAACATATCCCTCTCTGGTTCATCTTCAGTTTGATGGCTGTTCACTAATATTTATAGCCAAATGGAAGAGGAAATAAAAAGATAGATTGCCTCTCCACCTTTATTTCTTTGCCCAATAAACAGTATTGAATCCCTAGGATATGTTGGGCACAGATAAACTCAGGCAGGAAACAGGAGCCCAGAGTCCAGTGCCCCAGCATCTAAGGATGAAGAACAACTTTGCAAGGAGCATTGGCTCGGACGACACAGCATGAGATAGACAAGCACACTCAAATGCAGTTAACGGTGACAGGTACGGTAAATCCGAGGCATTATATACTGAAGACGAATAAAATACCACCCATGTTCTCAAATACTTCATAATTTAGTTGGGAAATAGACACTTACACAAATAAGTACAATTGCCATTATAATTGCAAGGCTCATCACGCCACAAGTAGGTCTGAGATGCAGTGGAGGTAAGACCCTCACTGCACGTCTACTACACTCAAACAACAACTCTTTAAAAGTATTTGCCAAAAGTCACCTAAATACAACGGGTAACACCAAAGAAGCATGAGGTCTTTACAATGTCTTTGTATTCAAGTTGTTATCTTTCTAGCTTAGACAAGAAAATGAACATACAAAGAACTTTGGACAGAATCCCAGCAAAGATGTAAATCCAACTGATATTATACTCCAGCAACTATAAAATCTGTCTCTGTATTTAGTTTCAACATTCCCGACTCTGTAGAGCTAACACACAATAAAAGTGTTTTCATCACAATCTCACACACACACACACAAAGAACAGTGAGTGTTAACCTAACACTGACTCTAAATTATAGATGCTCAAAAATGTGAGAATCTGTGTAAGCAGGAGTAGTCTAAGGAAGATTAGAAGAGAGGTCATTTGGCTTCCATCCTCTCCACCCTATTGAAGCTACACTTTTCAAATCAAGAGCTTTCTAGAGGGACATCATGCTTTACCTTTGGTTATGTTATTCTTTCTCCGTCTCCCTCACCATACCCAGCCAGGTGCCAAACCTTGTAGTCACCACCCAGTGTCTCTCTCATCCATCCCTTCTTTTCCATTCACACTATCTGTATCAGTGTGGGGAGTCAGAGTTCTCCCCAAAATTACATGCACACACCTAAAGGATTAGCTGAAGAGAGTTGAAGGAGGGGACCATTTACAGAGATGTATGGTAGAGTGGAGCATCAGGGACATGGAATAGCTGGAAGCCATTTTCACTTCACGAACTGAAGAAGCAAGATTAAGAATCGTGTTACCAAAACCCAGAGAGAGCTATACTTCTGAGAGAGGGGCCACCCAACAGGAACGGTGGCTGAAAGGAAAAGGAAGGCAGCAATTGCCCCATGGCCCAGAGGTATAGGGGATATGCAGTAGGAAGAAATACTCAGGCCTTTTTCTCCTTTCACCTTTCAGTCTCCTGATCTTGTCTCCAGTTGGCCAAGCCCAATTGGAAGCCAGAGGCAAAGGAGCCAAGGTAACATATTCCACAGGACTTAGAAGGGCAGAGAAAAGACCTCCAGAGGCAAAAAGAGAAACGACAGCACACTGTGCTCAGAAAACTTAAAAAGCCAGAATGCCTCACCTAGATTATTGCAGTGACCTGGGTGTCCTCTAGAGTCAATCCTCTAGCCCATGAATTGTTTGTTTTTTTTTTAGTTGAAGTCACACATCAGAAAGGCATCCTTTGACTTCCTCCCAATACCTCTCTGTCTCTACCTCTTCCACTGTTCTTAGCACTTTTCTCTCCCTAAAATTCTGTATTTGCTGTTTATGTTTATCTGCATATCCTCAATTTCTTTCAAATAGAATTAAGCTCCCTAAGAGCATTGGGCTAGCCTTGTACAGACCAAGTACTCAGTTATTAATGAATGAATAAATGCATGTGATTGACAACTATGCTGAGAAAAAAATGGAAGATATGAAATGAATCAGCCACAGAACCTGAACGCAGGTAATGCAGAAATTAATTCATCAATTTAGTGCCCAGCCTCCAAACCCCCTTCATCTTTGGGAGGAGATTCCCAAGATATGTATGTATTATTGGCTGGATGCAGAGCCCTGATATTTTATTACAAGAGCAAAAGGGGAGAAATCACCTGTTTCTCTGCCCAATGGCAGCCAAGCTGTGGGGATGGGTGTACAACTTATGCCCAGTCAATCAACTGTTTCCACTTTGAACCTTAGAGGAGTGACGGACAGAAATATATTTCAATCACATGACTTCTTCTCTCATGGTCTCATCAGTGATGCCTACTAAGGTGTTTTCTGTTAAATACAAATTTCTTGGGGCAATATCGCAGATTTTCCAGATTCTTCTTGTCTATCATGAGGCTATTTAAGTAAGATACAGAATTATAACTCAATATCGGGTCTCTCCAACAATGAAAACAAAAAAATATGATCTGCCCATACATCCCTGTCTTTTTGACAAGTGTTATCTGTGACATCCAATGAGTGAATCAGTTAAAAAAAGAATTTGTGAGCTGGGCAGATGTGTTTTCATGTTACTCTACAACCCACAGAACTGATATTATAATCACACGATGTATCTTTAAAATTTCCTAAACATACTTTTCAAATGAGAATTTACTCTTATTTGTTGTGAAAGTGTCATGGCAACTTTTAACACTAAGAAGCCATTTCTTTTCATCTCCTATAAATTAAGCAAGTGACTAGAAAAATTAACCACAGTGAAGTAGTATACTTGTCTAACCTGTTTTAGGACCTTTATTTTGATATTTTATAAAAGTCTTGATTAAGAGCCTGATTCTAAGTCCAACATTGGTAATTAATGAATTATTAATGAGTTAATAATTAAGGTGATTTTAGAGATAATATTTTTCATGAAAATATTCTTCTATTGGTAGACAGTGATTACAGACTACTAGCAATTAGAAATGGATTATAGATAGAAATAGATGATCACAGATAGATATTCAGATAAATTAAAAACTTTCTGATAGGGTATTGAAAATATTAATATTCTTGTACATAATTTCCAGTATACAGATATTGGTAATCGTTGAGAAATAGTTCAATACACAGTTTCTGCAATTTATCTCAAAGCAACAGGAAACCACTGAATGGTCCCCAGTGTGAGGAGAGTTTAAGTCATACCATAATTGTTTAAGGTTGTATAAAGCACATATCAGCAACATATATTATATTTACCAAACTGGTCTT
Source organism: Suricata suricatta (assembly GCF_006229205.1). Taxonomy (NCBI): domain Eukaryota; kingdom Metazoa; phylum Chordata; class Mammalia; order Carnivora; family Herpestidae; genus Suricata; species Suricata suricatta. Next base: position 104,957,828 of record NC_043700.1, on the reverse strand, counting down.
GTTTTGCAACATTCCAGGATTTCTCTACTTATCTTAAAGAGTGTCATAAAATTATCAAAACAAAATTATCATCCTTAATTTTTAAAACTATGGCTTGAGTCTGCAAAAGAACTCAGGGAATATAACAAAATAAGTAATAAATATTGCAGCTCCAAAATTGCAGGAGATCAACAATCTTTGCCTACGATAGCTAAACAAATTGATGGCTAAAAATCAGGGAAATTACTCCAAAAATCTATGGGAAGATTATTTGCTTGATGTTATAGCTCCATCCAGTGGCAATTAATGCTAAACTGGACCATCAGGACTCCAGCCGACTAAGAGAGCAAGGGAAAGAAGACACTCGCGGTGGAAATGGGATTTCCTGCAAACGATCACGTCTCAACCACACTAGGATCACCTTGTACCAACATGCATTATTTCAGAGTTTTGGAAGAGTCTCAAAGCTTCAAGACCATTTAAAATGAGAAAACTAAATCATTCACAGTTATGTCTACAATGTGTAAAGGATCCAGTGGAAAGTGAGAAATTAGGTTAGCTGTCCAACTATTTGACTACATGAATAAGAATCCTGGGACTGATTTTTCCATTCTATATTCTTGAGTAACATGTGTATTTCTGAGATTAGAATCTGAGCATTTTCCTTCATTATTTTCTCTACCTGATTTCCATGACATTTCTTGTGAAATGTTTCTCTCTTTGGTATGTAAGATCAATGAAAAAGAATCTGTCTGGTCACAGCAGTATCCTGACCTCAAAGCAGTGCCTGTTTCACATAACATTTTTAATACATATTTATTGAATTAATGAAGAAATGTGATTCCTCCAAAGATATGTCAGAGATATGGTCATTTACTCTTTATGTTCACGAAAACCTTTGAGAGCCTGATAAAAGCAATAAACTCTTCCTCCTAAAATATGCATATATAATTATACATACAGTTTCAATGATTTCTTTAACTCTCTATCACTCATGTTTATGGTCTACAGGTTAAGAAGTTCTGCTCTAAAAATAACATTAAGATCAACTTCATAATTCGGAAATTGAGACGATCTACTGAATGTGTTATTTTTGCCTGCATATCTTCAACCATTAATTATCCCAGATCCTGGTCTGAGAAGGACTGGACCTATTGATGGTGAAATTAAAACAAATAAGGAAACTAGTCCTATTTGAAAATCATATTAAACATCAAAAAAATATATGAGAAGACCACTGGGGGGGAAAAGATTAATAGAACATTCACTCTACCATTGTCACCCTCTGTTCTTCATAGGGATGTGTCCAAAGTGATCTTAATGATCTACAACCTGAGAAGAATGAGGCTCACCAGATCCAAGGACCATAAAGAAGGTACTCCTGAGATTTTACTCTCATCTTCCCAGAAGGGCCAAGTCAGTGTTCAGACACTTCCCCATAAGACAATAACAGCTGCTCAAATGCCTTGATATCAAGACAGAATCCAAGCCCTGAGCCCTGAAATCTTTTCTGCACCAGTAGTTGTATATTTTCTGTGCCCTAGATTTTTCAACCCTTCCATACCTGCACCTTTGTTGTAGAACCTAGAATCTTCCAATTATTCTCTCCTAGAATGTTTCTATGAGTAGAGCTGGCATTGGTTCTCAACTTTGAGAGTTCCCTAGGTGAAATTTGAGACTACCCCAAATATACAGAGGCAGAGAGACTAAAGAGGCAAGCCACTCCAGATTGGTGGGTGACAAGTTTAATAAGCAAGGGAACTTATATACAAGGTTTGTCTTAGATGGCCATGAGACAGATCTCCACACTAGTGTCCCAGAATCTTAAAAGTTTATATTAGAAGCCTTAATAGGATTCAGTCATAAATACAGTCAAGATAGCTTCAACAATACATTACTCTCTTAAGGATGCATCCTTTGAGCCAGTATGGGAATAGTAGATGGAACATACATTCCAAGACTAGAAAGGAGGTATGGAGCCTCTGATTGCCTGGGTCCAGCTCATGGGTCAACTGGTGGTCATAGCCTCTTGATGTTCTCTTCCAAAACCTTAATGCATGACAGCTAACTTACTTTAAGTCAGTTAAACCAATTTTTATTGATACCTCCTATGTCCCAAACTCTACTAAACACAGTGGAGATAGACAAAAAAAAAAAAAAAAGGCCAGCAATTCCACTCCTATGAATGTGCCTAAGAGAATTAAAAACATATGCTTACATAAAAATTTGTTCATAGCATTACTGTTCAAAACAGTCAAAATATGGAAACAACTCAACTGTCCAGCAACTGATGAATGGCCAAACAAAATGTGATGAATGGATAACCAAATTGTATTTCATACAATCAAATACTTATACAGACGTAAAAAGTAATAAAGTGTTGACACATGCTACAACATGGATGGATTTTGAAAACATTATGCTAGATGAAAGAAACCAAACATAGAAGACCACATATGGCTTGATAACATTTACATGAAACATACAGACTAGGCAAATCCATAGAGACAAATAATAGGTTAGCAGTTGCCAGAAAAAGTTATCTTTGGTGAAAATAGTAATTGAAAAGGGGTGTTGGGGGAGCTGGCTGAATTTTCTTTCTTGCTTTGAGTGGTGGTTACACTGATGTTTGCTTTAAAATCGTTTATTAAGCCATACATTTGCTTTATGCATAGTTTTGAGTGTATACTACATTTCACAGAATTTTTAAAGAGAAAGTAGGAGATAATAAACTAATATCCAGAAGGTATTATTTCCAAAAAAAATTAAAGTAACAAAAATTAACATGGAATTTTATTTCTTTGGAAATTAAATGAGTGGATATGTATTTAAAACTGTGAATTTTTACATATACTGTATGTATTGGAATCATTACATGTTCATACATTTCAAATAGGTCTCTTAATATATGTACATTATTGAAGAAATTCCTTTCTGGCCTCAATGAACCACTCTGTCCCCTTGGATCACTGATCTTTCACTCCCAAACCTCCTCCCAGTTCTTTGTACTCAACCATCAGTAGAGTGTTTCCTCAGGCAGAAGTATTTTTCACCCTGCCCCTTTCCATCCCCTACTCTTTGTTATATGCCTTTTACTCATCTTCAAGTCTCAATTGAAGTGTCTTCCTCAGCAACCAGGTTACATCTCATTGCCTCAAAGCACTCCATGCTTCTCCTTCATAGTACTTAACAAAATTGAAGTTTGTACAAGTGTTTGTCTAATACTTCTTGCACCTGCTAGACTGTAAGCACCATGAAAACAACAAGCACAAATGTCTGGGTTGCTGTTGCACCCAGCATCTAACCTGCTACACGGTACTTAATAAATGAATGAAGGAATGAGTGGAATTTTATATCTTCATTCCCTCACATTCCCTTAAGTTAAAACTTAAGAAATTTTATGATGAATGTAGTTGCCAAATAAAACACCTGATACACATACTTAGCCTAGGATAGTGTCAGTCTCCATAAATATTTATTGCTTAATAAATATTGATTATATCATTATGAGTCAATACCTGGCCATAAAGTCATAAAACATTTACTATATGTTGATACTATTCTTAATCTCTTCTGAAATATTGAATTTCCATAATAAAGAATATTTAAATGTAATTTCCTTGTTTTAATATCTGGGGCATTTAAAACCGGTATGACCCGTATCACTGGCTTGGATTGTATGTTTGGTTACTTCTTAGATTTTCTGCTGAATCACTCTCTCCACACACCTGCCTTCATTAGTTGAAGGTCCATCATCCCTTTCTGTTGAGACCTATTCTGTCCCATTTTAAGCCCAGAAAACAAGAAAGGCCCCTTAGCCCAACACAGCTGTTGTTTCCTTCACTGCCGCTGTTGAAAACCAGCTCTTCACAAACTGAGGCCTAAATGGCTTCTCTGACCTGCAGCAAAATCCTTTGCAGTCTTAGTCCTTGCATAGCTCCAAACTTTAATGTGAATTTACATTACTTTAATATCCTACTAAGACACTCAGTTTTTTCCCCAAGGTATGAAAATTCAGCCAGAGCGGCTGAGTCAAAAAGAGATTTACAGCCTCAGCTACATATGATGCCACAACCAGCAAATCAGGGGCCTCCAGTTCAAATATGTCTTCTTGATATGTTTTGTTAATCCACATTCTTTGAAAATTTACATAAAGTTTTTTGCATAAAAGAGCAGAATTTCCAGTGTCTCTTAAATAATATTGCAATACTGAGCTCTTACCTGACACAGTGACAACCTTCTGGAGGTGAGTTGCAGTTACCTCCTTCTGCCTCCTACATGTCAGATTATAGGAGGCAAATACTTCACTACACTCTTGCTGCCCACTCCACATTCCTTCTTTGATGTTGACAGTCACCTGCCACTGAATTAGACCCTAACTGTTCTCCAAGGTCAACAATCCAGATTACCCCCTTTTCTTACAAGTTTCCCTATGTGAACCTGTGGGTCCCTACCTTCCATCAGATGTCAGTCAATGTCACTTTTGTCTATCAGAGAGGTCTCCAAGGTCTTTCCTCCTACAAGACTCATTGACCTCCAACCATCTAGGAACAAGCTCTACAGACAAGACCAACTACATAATTAGCAAAGTTCAGTGCAAAAGGAAAATGTGGAACCTCTCGTTCAAAAGGCAGAAAAAAAGTATCAATAAAAATACTACACTATAAAACAATTTCCTTTCTTCTACTGTCCCTCTCTCACTGTGACATGGTAGGTTTTATTTGCTATTTAATGATATGTTCCCTCAGACATGGGAATACTTGTAGGACAAGTGTAGACCTTGACAGGCACCCAAGGATCTCACCTGCGATTCTGTGCATATGGCCCACCAGCAGCTGGGAGTCATCTCCTGTAGTTGCCAGGTGCCTGCCACAACCAGGGCCAGGGAAGTCAAGTCATATCCCCTTCCGATGGCTCCACTGCCCCAATCCATGGTGGATAGGCAACCACCAAGGGGCCATAACTTCAACAGCAGGATGAATGTGGTACCTGGCTGGGAGATGGATAAAAAACTGTCCCCCACCAACTCACCTACCAAATTACCATGGAGTTGCCAGCCCAAGGAAGGAATGGCCATTACCTTGACACACTCCAAGATTCTATGAGGCATATGTTGACGATGAGCCTCCCATCTTTGCTCACATGCTACTACTAGGGCCAAAGAGGGATGGCAGCATCACCCAACCTCTTCCTTGTCAATCGAGCCTGGCTGCCACCTCAAACAGAGGGCTGCAGCAGTCATGGAATGCAGACAGGAAAGGAGAGGTTAAGCATGGCCAGGGTATGAGGAACTAGGGAGAAGACAAACAAGAACCATCCTAGGTAATAGGAGGGACCAGGAGTAAGCTGAGGCTCCAATCACCCAACACATGCTCCACTGTACCATCATACTTCTCTTACAAAATAAAAATTCTAAGACAAAATTATTAATAATTTCATAATAGCTACAGAACATCCAGCCCAAAATGTGGGGCCCTTCTGAGCAGATCTTGTGTAATGGCGCTGGCCCCTCACCTGTCACGCCAGCCCTGCCAGCAGACCATGGAACTACATGACAAAGAAATATCTTTGTCAAGCCGCAAAAAGTTCTGTTACACTTTTCCTCCAGGTCCATGGGTGCCTCCTCATTTTATGTTTTCTAACTTAGTAGTGTACTCAAGTGAGTCATGTCTCAAGGAAAGTCTGTTTCAAGGAAGGTGATTTCCTCTATCCACCCAGGCATAGAGGTGTCTGGCAGTTTCTTACCAAAAACATAATAATAATAATAATAATAATAATAATAATTTCTACATCACCAAGCATTGTAGTTAGGAAAAGCAAATGCTCTAAGAAATTCAAACTTTCTTTTTTTTTTTAATGTTTTTATTTATTTTTGATACAGAGAGAGACAGAGCATGAGAGGGGAGGGGCAGAGAGAGGAGACACAGAACCGGAAGCAGGCTCCAGGCTCTGAGCTAGCTGTCAGCACAGAGCCTGACGCGGGGCTCGAACCCACAAACATGAGATCTGACCCGAGCTGAAGTCAGAGGCTTAACTCACTGAGCCACCCAGGCGCCCCGAAATTCAAACTTTCTGAGGAGAGTCATTAAATCATTAGCAAGTTAAAATAACAACAATAATGATAAACACATACACAACTTCCACATCAATGGTATCTCAATAATAGAAAGGATTTCACAAGTACATTTGTGTTCATTCAGATATGATTACTGCTCTTCACTTCTAACTAGATTTGATAAGAAAGAGAACTAATCTAAATGCATATTTTTTCAAGTATCAGAAGAGAAAGAGGCAAACATAGTTTGATATTATGATTTATAACAAATATATATTTGGTCTTCACATTCCTGGCACAGAGCTCCATACATAAATCCTTGGAATTTCCTACATGATAAGAATGATAAAGATGTCTTGATGTTCTTAACAAACCCCTTTCTTTTTTTTAATTCTTTTTATGTTTATTTCTAAGCGAGAGAGACAGAGTGTGAGCTGGGGAGGGGCTAAAAGAGTGGGAGACACAGAATCCGAAGTAAGTTCCAGGCTCTGAGCTGTCTGCACAGAGCCCAATGCAGGGCTGAAACCCATGAACCGTGAGATCATGACCTGAGCCGAAGTCAGACACCCAACTAACAGAGTCATGCAGGTGCCCACATAACAAAACCCTTTCAACTACATCTGTGTATATGTTAATGAAGTGACTTTTGGAAAGTACCTAAGAATGGGGGCTGATCACAAGGACAAACAACCATGTGATTAGAAGATTGGAACTTTCAATCCTATCCCCAGATCTCTGGGAAGGGGAGAGAGGCTGGAAATTGAGTTCAATCTAATGGTCAGTGATTTCATCAATCCTACCTATGTCATGAAGCCTCCATAAAACCTCACAATGACAAGGTTCAAAGAGATCCCAGGTTGACTAACCAGAACTTCTCCACATGCCACCTTGCTGGACCCCAAACTCTATGAGTACAGAAACTCCTTTGTTCGGGACCTCACCCAGTTTATCTCTTCACCTTAACTCATATCTTTTCATATCCTATCTAATAAACTAGTAATCAGTAAGTAAACTGGTTTCCTGGTTTCTGTGAGCTGCTCTAGCAAGGGGGTAAGAAGTACAGATAACAACCTGGGCTTGCAATTGGCATCTGAAGAAGAGGGCAGTCTTATGGAACTGAGCCACCAACCTGTGAAATCTGATGCAATCTCTGGATAGATGGTGTCAGAATTCACTTGAATTCAGGAAACCCAGATGCTTGGTGGTGTGGAAGATCCCACCCAACCCCCATCACACACTGCAGTTGGTGACCAGAGTCATTACATGTTTTATTATGAGGAATCATTAAATCATATTGGCCAAAATTTCTGAAGATCACCAAGAAACAAATATTAAAACAAACAGGCTACCACTTAATGAGGAGTCTCACCTTTCCTTCTTAATTAAACAGGGGCTGGTAAGGAGCAGAGAGAATTCATTTTCTTTCTTTGCCTCACCATTGTCCTTTCCATCCATATACATCACATTGCAAATCTCTGTGAACTTCGCCACATTTTCTCCTTTTTCTACAACATTGTTTTAGTATGTTTTATATGAAGCATATCTAACTATGACCTTGATTCCTAATTATAGTATTTGAATTTCATGCTCTGCTAATGTTGTAATGTCACCACTGACATTATTATGGTTTCATTATTCAGATATCATGATATAGCATGTATTGGGCATTGGCTTAGGGTATAACAATAAGGAAACAAGACAAACAAAACAGTATATTAATCTTATAAGGGAAAAATCCCTGTGGAAACATTCAAATGTTTAATGGTCTATTTATAATTACATAATTCCATCCCATAATGTTGGTGGTTTTAATTTTAATATATGAATGCATGCGATATACAAATGGTTTTGTGTGACTGTTTAAAACAAGAAAATTGAAATTAAATAAATGTAAAAAAGAAAAATTTTGCTATCTACTATTTTGGAGGAATTTGATCCTATCAATATGCCTAATCTAATTAGTACATGATTATCTGATTCTCGGTCTCTATGTTACTTTTTTTATCTTTTGGGGGGAAACAATTTCTTTTAAAATCCTAGCTTCAATGAACTTTGATTGTCTTCAATTCCAGAACTTCAATATAGTTTTTAGTAACTCTATATGACCTCTTTAATTCCAGTGGCTTCAATTACACTCAAGTAAATCTCTCCCATGGCTCCACTTTGCAATTTCTCTTCAACCAACTCTAATACTTAACCCCAAAATACCTCTCCCTGACTAGAAGCTTCTATCATGCCAGCTCTCTCATTCTTACTCCACTCTTAGATTTGAACATGTGCCCCTGATTTATCCATTGACTCTGCTGGTGTCACATGCTTCCCTGTCTAAGTGAAACTGTATGGTTACCTCATGATGGGCCATTTCTCATCAAGAAGTTTCACTCCCCAGATTTTGTGTCCAATTTCATAGGAACTTCAACACAATTTATTAGGTTGTTTTTTTACTGGTCTTTAGTTTTTTCTTCCATGTATTTACTCAGCATTTATGTGAGCTTCCCATCTAACCCTAACCTCCTCATTCTCAGCAGAAGATCTTACCTTAAATGCCACTGCATACTTAATTAAGTGTCAACTATCTTCTTCCATTTGTTCATGCTCAGAGAAAGAGGTATACCTCCATTCCGTCATGGTTAAGTCTCTACTTGTATCATCACCTCACGCCTTCCCAATCTTTCACTTCTTTGTACACCTTGATGCAACTATCTTGACCTTTCTCTTCTCTATGTTCAATCCCTCTTTCCCTCTCTAATAGGTCTCTCTTTTCAGATTATAGCATGCCCATCTTCCATCTATTTTTTAAAGTTCATTTAAAAAGTTTTAATAAAATAATAAAAGGTTCAGTATTGAAAGGAAACACAGGGGAAGTTAACATAATAAGTTAAATATACTCTGCTAATTGTAATATATAGTTTCTACTTGCACATTTATTTTCAAACGACAAACTACTGAAACCTTTTTTTCTGGATAAAACAAGAAAAAATAAGAGGGAAATTTTTGAAGCAAATTGCATATTAGTTGGTTTCATTGTAATATGAAAAGAGTTCTAAGTCTTGTAAAAGTGAAAAAAATAGACAATGGAGGCAGTGAAGTGGAGAAACCTCACTCAACCTGTTATATATGGCCTCAGAACACACAAGGCCTACAGGAAAGATTCATCACAGACAAAAGAAGAAAAAACAAATATTTTTGATGACTAGATTTAAATGTAGAAAGAGTAGAGAAACCTAATTTCATATTGATATTTGATTTCCAACATCTTTTCTGTTCTTAGTCTTCACACTTTTTGAGCTAATTTTAGTTTTGCAATTTGAACATCACAGTTAATTCTCAAGATCATGGCAGACAAAAGTAAAATAGGTGACTCCATTGGTTAAGCAACCAATTCTTGATTTCAGTTCAGGTCAAGATCTCCCAGTTCGTGAGATGGCTCCCTGAGGAGGGCTCTATGCTGACAGCACAGAGCCTGCTTGGGATTCTCTCTCTCTGCCCCTCCCCTTGCTCATACACCCTCTCTCTTTCAAAATAAATAAACATTAAAATAAAGTAAAATAGATTCAAAAATTGTGTTGCTACCAAAAAGAGGTCTTTAAATTCTTATAGTTAGCATAAGAAAAAAATGTGTTTGTAAAAAAATCACCAACTCTTCCTCAGCCATACCATTTATAGATATACATCTGATAAAGATTAGCTTAAGGACTGGCATTTAAGTCACAACACATCTCCTTTAGTTGTGACCTTGCTAAAGTTTACATGATTTCTCTCAGGCCAATGGTGCAGCATCCATACCTCGCAATTCATAGACTAGAATTTTCTTTCAGAATCCAGACAAAACTGTCACAAGAGCATCTGTAAATACTTTCCAGCAGACTTCATGAAAAAGTATCCAAAAGGAAAAGCAAATATTTCCTTAAAAGCCAGAAATAAATTACTGTCACAAACTCAGCCACAGTAGGGGAACAAGGTAAATGTTTTTAAAAACGACAGAACAAAAAATACCTTCTTCAGATGTCATAGTCGCTGATCCTTTTTCTTACCTAATGCGTGGGTTTACACTTCACATCTTATTTTCCCCACTTACCTTCATCCTACTTATCTTCATCTAGTTAAATCCAACTCATATTTAATTACAGTGCATGCATCATTTTCTTAGGAGAAATCATTCTTGCGGCACAAGCCTGATCACTTCCTTTGTCAAGCACTTTCAATAAACTGTGTTCCCGTCCTTCAGAGAATTATCCCAATTGGTAATTGTATATAATTTAGCATGATTCATTTATAATTTCTCCTCCTCACTACTATTAAAACTTTGGGAGAACAGGCACATGTCTATTTTTTATAAACATTGTTTCTCCAATATACTACACAGATCCTAGAATGTATTTCGTTTTCAATAAATGTTTATAAATGAATGGGTATGTTCATTGATTACTCCTCATAGATCCCTCTTTTAAAGGCATATTGCAGCTCTTTAATCCAGAAAAACTAATAAGAATCTTTCAGATAAAACAAAACACCTAGTTTTTTCTTCATATTGGCAATGCTAAAAGAGAAAGAGCATGTGTAGAATGTCGTGGAAAACAGGAAGCCAGTTGTTGGCCACTCTGGAGACCCTGTCCACTGTGGGAAATAAACCTGAATTTCTTGAAGTTTCTTTCCTCCTCTGAAACATCTAGTTTTCAGATTATTGACCACTAAAGCAAGTAATAGGCTATCCCTTGAAGGAAATTTTGAAAATTTTGTTTTATATGCCTACAGATATGTTGAACTCTCTCCTATGTACCTATGTAACAAATGTCCATTTGGCCTACTGACTTGTTTTAAAGCAATATACTATGT
>NC_043700.1:104945706-104946858 GCF_006229205.1 Suricata suricatta | reverse complement strand
AATGACACTTAGCAAAAATGCTAACTGTAACAAAGGAGACATACTTCAGCAAAATATTTAGATTGTAAACGTTTAGGGAATTAAAGAGCTTGTAAGTGGTTATTAGCACAGACCAAAAAATGCATAGCTAAGGAAATGGAAAATGAAGTAGGAACTATTAATGTCTTTTATAGTCAGCATACAAGCCAAAAATGAGGTTTCTAATTATGGTATATGCATAGATGTGTCATTAAAGACACATTGTGGCGGGGCACCTGGGTGGCTCAGGTGGTTAAGCGTCCAACTCTTGATCTCAGCTCAGGTCATGATCTCACAGTTCATGGTGTGGAACCCCGCATCAGGCACTGTGCTGACAGCATGAAGCTTGCTTGGAATTCTCTCTCCCTCTCTCTCTGCCCCTCCCCACTCATGCACGCTTATGGGTCCCCTCTCTTCCCCTTTCTCTCAAAATAAGTAAATAAACTTTAAATAAATAAATAAATAAAGACACATTGTGGTAAAGCCAACGTCAAAATAAGCTCGAAGCTTTGGAGTAAACCCTTTCTAATAATAAGTACACATTACTTACTTACTAACAAAGGTACCACCTCAACTTGCCTTGAAACTCTTAGCCTGTGCCAAACAAGAGTCTTCTTTGAAGATCTGAAAATCAGACAGCCTATGCTCAAAACTAATATTGTATGGGGATTCTTCAAAAACAATTAAGCATAGAATTACCATATAATTCAGTAATTCTACTTCTAAAATTGGATACATAGAAGAGAATTGAAAACAAAAACTCAAAGAGATATTTATATACCAATATACAGCATTATTCACATGACAGCATTCACAATAGCCGAAAGATAGAAAAAAGCAAAATATCCATCAACAAATGAACGGGTAAACAAAAATGTGGTACATGCATTTAGTGGAATATAATTCAGCCTTAAAAAGGAATAAAATTCTGACACATGTGACATGAATGAACTTTAAAGAAATTATGCTAAGTGAAATACTTATGGTTATGAAAGAACAAAGAATATACAATTATACAAGGTATATAGAGTAGGCAAATTCGCCTACTATCTATCTACTAACAAAGTTTCAATTTAAAAAGATGAAAAAGTTCTGGAGATGGATGGTGGTGATCGTTGTGCAACAATATGAGTA
>NC_043700.1:104935253-104945606 GCF_006229205.1 Suricata suricatta | reverse complement strand
AAAAAAAAAGTTGAGGTCTATCAAGAGTATGTTTCTATTACCCACATACTTAAAAAAAGAAGACTTTGTGGGTACACAAAGTACACACACCTGCATTACTTACCTCACAAACTCACCCAGCCTGTTTTTTGGTCTGTGTGGATAGTCCCGTTCACACTTCATATCCCAGAGAAAAGCTAAGTAATTTATTACTTACAAACAAAACAACCCCCCCCCCCCAGAAAACAGAAAACATTTCTAGGTAAGGCTCCAACATTATTGAGGTATGAGAGAAGACCATAGTAACTTATCCGGAAAGGGCTCAGTGATCCTTGACCTCAGTTGTGACCGTGTTTCCTCCTTCCCTGAATGCTTATTATACCCATGACCCCAGAGGAGAAATGATTCATCTCCTCCAAGATGAATTTTTCAGGGTATTTATTATTTGAGATTTGGCTGACTCACACATAAGATGGAATTTTTTATTGTTCTTCCTTTGATTTCTCTTTTATTCAGAGGTTTCCAAGCATGATTTTTTTCACCTCCTGTGACTTGTACCTGCTTTTCCTTAGGAAGAAATGCTCTTCCTCAAATACCACTCTTCTTGTGATTACCTATTTGTCCTTCAAGTCCAAGTTAATAAGAAACCTCCTTTGAGAAGCTTTCCAGGCTCCTCATTCCCATCAGTCATTGGACTGATCACATATACACCCCTGTGCTACCAGGGTATCTTAACACAGACCTCTCTTGTCTGCTTACTCCACTATATTACAGTGTTCTCAATTCACAGAGAAGAGAAATATGTCCTCTCCAACAGTTGCACCGGAAATCTCCTAACATGTTTGATGTAGGTAGATTCCCAGGGTCTCCAGCAGGCACACTGAATCAAATCCCTTGGGGAACGATCTGTGTATCTGGACTTCTAAGAAGGTCCCACAGGCACTCTGTTTAGCACCCAGTATGGGAACTACTGGTAAACCAAGGGCTTGTCCAAACTGAGACTAAGTTCTTAAAAGAATGCAGCTTTGAGAGTTGATGTCAGGAAATATCCAACCAGGAGAGCATAATATGAAAAGTTACAAAGCCAGATAAGGCAGTCAGAACATTTCCATTGAGTAAGGGATAGATGACAAAGATGAGAGTCTGGTAAATGAGTTGGACTAAAAAAAGAGATGTGGACACCAGAAGGCAGTTTCTAGAAACAGACAGTGTGACACAGATAAGTGTCCAATGAGAGATGAAGCCGAGGTGGACTTCCTGAACTGTATGTACAAGGTACTGTCCACAGAGATGGTTTTACAGCATCCTTAATCAAGCTGATGAAAAGACACACACAGTCAGAAGTTGAAGACAAATCTAATGAAAAAAAGTGTGTATTGCAGTTTGGAGATTATGATTCAAAGGAAACTTAACTTTTAAGCAACAGAGTAAAGAGGCACTGCATCATCAAGAGAAATGAAGGTAGTTTGTGTTGTCTCTCTTAGTTTTGTAAATTACATGGGCAGATAGGACTCAACTTCATTTCCCTTCATCTAAGTATATAGAATTGTTCTTAAAACTACCAGTAGATGGCGCCAGGGCTTTGGTAAACAGTAAGATTAACACCAATGAACATAAAATCATTTTCTTGTTTTTTAAAAAGAAAAATTTGTGTTAAAGAAAGACCAACCCCAAATCAGGATACTGTATCAATATCTGAAGGATTATTTCTTGTCTGAGACTTATATACTCTTATTTTCACACTCTACTCTAGTTTTAACTTATGATCAATTAATTGCATAACCTAGACAGAAATGAAACAGATCATGAAAGCCACAAACAAAAACTCTGAACATGTTGAAAATGGTTATCATTTAAGAAATGTTTATTTGCTATAAAGAAGCCATCTATTTTCAGTGTGTTATGACTTGAGGGCCATAGGCATTTGTATACATCCAAATATATTCCAAACTGGACTAATTAATTATTTTTTATAGTAGCCTCTATGACCAATGTGGGGCTTGAACTCACAGCCCTAAGATCGGAAGTAGCATGCTCTACCAACTGAGCCAGCCAGGTGCCCCCAAACTGGACTGATTATTAAATTTTATTATTCTATTCACATTTTCCTTGAATTTAAAATTAAATATTTTTTATATTTTTTTCTTTTATAGTTTATTGTCAAGTTGGTTTTCATATAACACCCAGTGCTCGTCCCAACAAGTGACCTCCTCCATGCCAATCAGCCTCCTTCCCCTCTCCCCCACCCGCATCAACATTCAGTTTTTTCTCAGTATTCAAGAGTTTCTCATGGTTTGCCTCCCTCCCTCTCCCCAACTATTTCTCCCCTTCCCCTCCCCCATAGTCCTCTGTTAAGTTTCTCTTGTTCCACATATAAGTGAAAACATATGGTATCTCTCCTTCTCTGCCTGACTTATTTCGCTTAGCATGACACCCTCGAGGTCCATCCACGTTGCTACAAATGGCCAGATTTCATTCTTTCTCACTGCCATGTAGTATTCCATTGTATATATAAACCACATCTTCTTGATCCATTCATCAGTTGATGGACATTTAGACTCTTTCCATGATTTGGCTATTGTTGAAAGTGCCGCTATGAACATTGGGGTACATGTGCCCCTATGCATCAGCACTCCTGTATCCCTTGGGTAAATCCCTACACTGCTATTGCTGGGTCATAGGGGAGTTCTATTGTTAATTTTTTGAGGAACCTCCACACTGTTTTCCAGAGCGACTGCACCAGTTTAAATTCCCACCAACAGTGTAGGAAGGTGCCCGTCTCTCCACACCGTCACCAGCATCTATAGTCTCCTGATTTGTTCATTTTAGCCACTCTGACCAGCGTGAGGTGGTATCTCAGTGTGGTTTTGATTTGTGTTTCCCTGATGATGAGTGATGCTGAGCATCGTTTCCTGTGCCTGTAGGCCATCTGAATGTCCTCTTTGGAGAAGTGTCTATTCATGTCTTCTGCCCATTTCTTCAGTGGATTGTTTGTTTTTCGGGTGTGGAGATTGGTGAGTTCCTTGTAGATTTTGAATACTAGCCCTTTATTCAATATGTCATTTGCAACTATCTTTTCTTATTCCATCGGTTGCCTATTAGTTTTATTGATTGTTTCCTTTGCCTTATAAAAGCTTTATCTTGAAGAGATCCCAATAGTTCATTTTTGTTCTTGATTCCCTGCCTTTGGGGATGTGTTGAGTAGGAAATTGCTGCGGTTGAGGTCAAGGAGGTTGTTTCCTGCTTTCTCCTCTAGGGTTTTGATGGTTTCCTGTCTCACATTCAGGTCCTTCATCCATTTTGAGTTTACGTTTGTGTATGGTGTAAGAAAGTGGTCTAGTTTCATTCTTCTGCATGTTGCTGTCCAGTTCTCCCAGCACCATCTTTTAAAGTGGCTGTCTTTTTTCCATTGGATACTCTTTCCTGCCTTGTCAAAGATTAATTGGTCATACATTTGTGGGTCCAATTCTGGGTTCTCTATTCTATTCCATTGGTCTATATGTCTGTTTTTGTGCCAATACCACACTGTCTTGATGATGACAGCTTTGTAGTAGAGGCTAAAGTCTGGGATTGTGGTGCCTCCCGTTCTGGTTTTCTTCTTCAATATTACTTTGTCTATTCGGGGTCTTTTGTGGTTCCATACAAATTTTAGGATAGCTTGTTCTAGCTTTGAGAAGAATGCTGGTGCAATTTTGATTGGGATTGCATTGAATGTGTAGCTTGCTTTGGGTAGTAATGATATTTTAACAATATTTATTCTTCTGATCCATAAGCATGGAATATTTTTCGATTTCTTTGTGTCTTCTTCAAATTCCTTCAGAAGTTTTCTATAGTTCTCATCATATAGATCTGTTACATCTTTGGTTAGGTTTATTCCTGGGTATTTTATAGTTTTTGTGTAATTGTGAATGAAATCAGTTCCTTGATTTCTCTTTCTCTTGCTTCATTATTGGGGTATAAAAATGCAACCGATTACTGTACATTGATTTTGCACCCTGCGACTTGCTGAATTTATGGATCAGTTCTAGTAGGCTTCTGGTGGAGTCGATCAGGTTTTCCATGTAGAGTATCATGTCGTCTGTGAAAAGTGAAAATTTGACTTCATCTCTGCCAATTCTGATGCCTTTTATTTCCTTTTGTTGTCTGATTGCTGATGCTAGGACTTCCAGCACTATGTTAAACAACAGTTATTAGAGTGGACATCATTTTGTGTTTCTGATCTCAGGGGGAAAGCTCTCAGTTTTTCCCCATTGAGGATGGTATTAGCTGTGGGCTTCTCATAAATGGCTTTTATGATGTTTAAGTAAGTTCCTTCTATCCCAACTTTCTCGAGGGGCTTTATTAGGAAAGGATGCTGTATTTTGTCAAATGCTTTTTCTGCATCTATTGACAGGATCATATGGTTTTTATCTTTTCTTTTGTCAATGTGATGTATAACATTGGTTTATTTGAGAATATTGAGCCAGCCCTGTAATCCAGGAATCAATCCCACTTAATCATGGTAAATAATTATTTTTATATGCTGTTGAACTCGATTTGCTGGTATCTTGTTGAGAATTTTTGCATCTGTACTCATCAAGGATATTGGCCTGTAGTTCTCTTTTTTTGCTGGGTCTCTGTCTAGTTTGGGATTCAAAGTGATGCTGGCTTTGTAGAATGAGTCCAGAGGTTTTTCTTCCATTTCTATTTTTTGGAATAGCTTGAGAAGAGTGGGTATTAACTCTGCTTTAAATGTCTGGTAGAATTCCCCAGGAAAGCCATCTGGCCCAAGGCTCTTATTTGTTGGAAGATTTTTGATAACTGATTCAATTTCTTCACTAGTTATGGGTCTGTTCAGATTTTCTATCTCTTCCCATTTGAATTTCAGTAGTGCATGTGTGTTTAGGAATTTGTCCATTTCTTCTAGATTGTCCAGTTTGTTGACATATAATCTTTCATAGTATTTCCCAATAACTGCTTGTATTTCTGAGGCATTGGTTTTAATACATCCATTTTCATTCGTGACTTTGTCTATTTGGGTACTCTCTCTTTTCTTGGATAGAGGTTTATCCATTTTGTTTATTTTTTCAAAAAACCAACTCTTGGTTTCATTGATCTATTCAACTGTTTTTTGGATTCTAAATTGTTCGTTTCTGTCCTGATCTTTATTATTTATCTGCTTCTGCTGGGTTTGGGATGTTCTTGCTGCTCTGCTTCTAGTTCCTTTAGGTGCACTGTTAGATTTTGTATTTGCACATTTTCTAGTTTCTTGAAGTAGGCCTGGACTGCAATATACTTTCCTCTTAGGACTGCCTTTGCTGCTTCCCAAAGAGTTTGGATTCTTATATTTTCATTTTCTTTTGTTTCCATATATTTTTTAATTTCTTCTCTAATTGCCTGATTGGCCCATTCATTTTTCAGTGGGGTGTTCTTTAACCTCCATATATTTGGAGGTTTTCCAGACTTTTTCCTGTGATTGATATAAAGTTTCATAGCATTGTGATCTGAAAGTGTGCATGGTATGATCTCAATTCTTTTATATTTACTGAGGGCTATTTTATGACCCAATATGTGATCTGTTTTGGAGAATGTACCATGTGCATTCAAGAAGAAAGTGAATTCCATTTCAGGATGTAGAGTTCTAAATATATCTGTCAAATCCATCTGATCCAATGTGTCGTTCACGTCCATTGTTTCTTTAGTGATTTTCTGTCTAATCTTTCCATTGCTGTAAGCTGAGTAATAAGATTGTTTCTGTTTGTGATTGCTTTATGTACTTGGGTGCTTCCAAATTCGGTGCATAGACATTTATAATTGTTAGCTCTTCTTGATGGATAGACCTTGTAATTAATATATAATGCCCTTCTTCATCTCTTGTTACTACCTTTACTTTAAAGTCCAGTTTGTCTGATATAAGTATGGCTACTCCAGCTTTCTCTTGACTTCCAGTAGCATGATAGATATTTCTCCATCCCTTCACTTTCAATCTGAAGGTGTCTTCAGGTCTAAAATGAGTCTCTTGTAGACAGCAACTAGATGGATCTTGTTTTTTTATCCATTCTGCTACTCTATGTCTTTTGATTGGAGCATTTGGTCCATTTACATTCAGTGTTATTATTGAAAAATATGGGTTTAGATCCATTGTGTTCTCTGTAGGATTCAGGCTTGTAGTGGTATGTCTGGTACTTTGTGTTCCTTGCAACATTTCCCTCATAGAGTCCCCTTTAGGATTTCATGTAGGACTGGTTTAGTGGTGATGAATTCCTCCAATTTTTGTTTGTTTGGGAAAACCTTTATCTGTCCTATTCTGAATGACAAGCTTGCTGGACAAAGTATTCTTGGCTGCATATTTTTTCTGTTCATCACATTGAAGATTTCCTGCCATTCCTTTCTGGCCCTCCAAGTTTCAGTAGATTGGTCTGCAACCACCCTGATATGTCTCCCTTTGTATGTTAAGGCCCTTTTATCCCTAGCTTCTTTTAGAATTCTCTCTTTATTCTTATGTTTTTCCAGTTTCACTATGATACGTCATGCAGAATGTAAGACCCTCCTTGGGTCAAGCTGACCCTAATGAAAAATTACCCACCATTGTTTCACTCTCCAGCCCTTCTGCTTGAGCCATCAAAGGTTGGGAAATTGAGCTCTGGGAGTCCTAAGATGTAACCCATAAATTGTAACTTAAAGGTTAACTTGTTTTCTAAGATACCGTTTCTAGACCCCACCCTTTAACCACAAAGTTCTTGCTTCTGTGTACCTGCTTCGCCTCCTCTTCAGACCTATGATTGGTCACTTCAAATTTCTCCTAAGACAAAAAAAACTCTAAAATTGATAGGTCTCTACCAAATCTTATGTTTGGGTGTCGAAATTTGATTGACCATATAAAATGCTGTAAACTATAATTGGTTAATTAAATGATGACTTATTTTGTCTTGTCAAAGCCCTTAAGAACCCTGAGCTCCTGCTCAGTGGAGCTCTCTCCTGAGGACTTGCCACCATTTGGGAGGGGCCATTTGGCCGAGCCAAAATAAACCCATACACCATCTCCATTTGTGTCCGTGGGTTTCACTCTTGGTGACTTGCTTCAGGAGGGAAAGGTCTAACACAGAAGATCGATTCAAGTTACATCTGAAGGGAGTTCTCTGTGCCTCTTGGATTTCAATGTCCTTTTCCTTCCCCAGATTGTGGAAGTTCTCAGCTCTAATTTGTTCAAGTACTCGTTCAGCCCCTTTCTCTCTCTTCTTCTTCTGGAATTCCTATGATATGAATATTGTTCCATTTGATTGTATCACTCAGTTCTCAAATTCTCCTTTCGTGGTCCTGTATCAATTTCTCTCTCTTTTTCTTGGCTTCCGATTTTTCTATAATTGAGTCTTCTAATTCACCTATTCTCCTCTCTGCCTCTTCAGGCAGTGCAGTGGCAGATTCCATTTTATTATGCACCTCATTTATAGCACTTTTTAATTCATCATAACTATTTTTAAGGTCCATAATCTTTGTAGCCATAGCATCTCTGGTGTCTTCTATGCCTTTTTCAAGTCCAGCGGTTAATTTTATGACTATTTTTCTAAATTCTTCATCAATTATGTTGCTTATATCTGTTTGGACCAATTCTTTAGCTGTCACTTCTTCCTGGAATTTCTTTTGAGGAGAGTTCTTCCGTTTCATCATTTTGACTAGCTTTCTGTCTCTTGTATGTTTTAAAAGTTTGTTATGCACTCTGCACCTGTGAGTACTGCTATATTAAAGGAGGCTCGTAGACTGTCCAGGGACTTTCCATTCAGGAAGTGTTCTTTTAATGGTTTCCCTTGGTCTCACTTGTTGTGACTGTGGTTATTTTATTTCCCTACTCATAGTGATATTTGGAACTTTCCACCATGTGTACTTTGGTTTGTTTCTTGAGGTAACCCTGGAAAGGAAAACAGACAGACAAACAAAGAGGGAACAAAAGCACGCAAATGCACAAACAAATCAAACAAGCAAACTGAAAACAAAACAAAACAAAAACAACAAAAGACAAAGGACAGTCTAAAAGCATAAAACCAGAAATCCCAGCTACTAATAAAGAGCAGGATGGAGGCAGTGCTGATGGAAGAGCATACACAGAGAGAGAAATTGAACATTGATCAGGCAGAGAGACTAAAAGGCTTAATTCAGACAGAGAGAGAAAGAAAGAAAGGAGAAGAGGGCAGGAGGTGAGGAAAAAACAAAACAAAACAAAAAAACAAAAAACGAAGATAATGTTACCCAGAGAAACTATATAGTCTGATTATTTCAGAGAGAGAAAGGAAGGCAAGGAGGGAGGTGAGGGAGGTTTAGAACACACATCCAGAGAATGGATTAAATATGCCTGTTTAAGCAAACCTATAACCAGAATACCCAGTCCAGTGGAGGGGAGAGATAAGAATGAGACCAGGAGAATATATCTGAATAGCAAGAATTGACCTAGAGTTAATCACGGCAACACATCAATGCTGGTCTTGGGAAAGGGCAGTTTGTTTCTGTATCATCTATCCAGGCTCTTGTAAAAAAAAAAAAAAAAAAAAAAAAAAACAGCTACCCAGCACAGATGGGTGTGGTTTGGTAAGGCAAGTCTCACCTCCAATGTGGGTCCCTCAGGCCGCTCTCTGATACCCCACCTTGGTGGTTTTGGGGAGAAAAATGGCACCCCCCCGAGTCCCTTCTCAAACCAGGCACTGCAAATCTGGTTTTGGACTCTTTAGGGTCCGAACTCACTATGCCACAGCACAGCCAAGGTGTGCATGTTCTGTGTCTCACACTCTGCCGCGCTTCCAGATCTTACTTCATGCACATTAATGATACCGCCAGAAATGTAATCCCGCAAGCCGGGCACTTCCTAGCAGGGGATTGAGTAGAGGAGCAGTTCCTCCAGATGTCACCTGAGTCCTTTGCATACCATCTATCCCAGAGGGAATTTCTGGGGGTGGGGCAGCCAGCCCAAAGAAAGCTCCACAGTCAGAGATAGGATCTCTGTCCTTTGCATACCATCTATCCCAGAGGGAATTTCTGGGGGTGGGGCAGCCAGCCCAAAGAAAGCTCCACAGTCAGAGATAGGATCTCTCTCCAAAAGCCCTGAGGTTAGAGATGGGATGATAGGATCTCTCTCCATCCTGGGCTGAGGTTTTTCTCTTCTCTAGGGACAGTTCTATGATTCCCCAGCCGCTCTTTCTCTTCCCTTTGTCTCTCCACTGAGGGGGCTCCCTCCCCTCTGTGCCTCCATGTCCTGGCCCATTTTTATCTTCCTCAGTTCACAATCACTCACCGATGAGGCTGTCTTCTTAGTGGATTCCATCTCTCTTCCTCCCAGACTTTTGCGGTTCAGAGTCCCTTAGCTTCAGCCCTTCTTTGTTTGAGAGATGCAGGAGGGAAGTACGGAGCTCCCTATTTCTCCACCACCTTGCCTCCTCCAGCCACTTTGCTTATTAAAATTAAATATTTCTGTGGGCCACTCAAAGTATCATGGGTCCTATACACTGTGTCTATTATGCCTAATGGATAAATGTACTCTGGCTACATTATATATCCTAAGAAATTAAACTTAGAGAGTAAAACTAAGGGGAGAGAATAAAGGTGAGGAGGAAAGTAGCCCAAGCTGTCCATTAAAAATTTCTTTAAAGCTTCATGAGTTATCAGAAAATTATATTCAAACAGTTCAAGAAATATTTTAAATTATTCCCATAAGAGGAAAATAAGGAAAACAAAATTTCTTAACTGACTCATTGTTCAATACATAAGGTGCTATTGCAGTGAATCTAAAACTCCCAGTTCATTGCTGCGGGAGGCAGAATGCAGTGTGCACACACCCCACTGATCAAATGTTGTTGCAACTAGAGGTAGAACCAATTTATGAGAAAGAATATTATCACTTTGATACTCCTCTATTTTGTCAAGAGGAGAAAGATGGAAAAGCACAAGAGAGCTGTTGTTACTTTTCTCAGGATCTTACTTTGAAAAAGGAAGTTTACAACTGCAATATTTGAGAGTCTACAGTTTCAGTAAGGTCCTCCACTGCACAATAGTAGCAACTTTAAATATAATTCAAGGGGCACCTGGGTGGCTCAGTCGGTTAAGCCTCCGGCTTCGGCTCAGGTCAGATCTCACGTTCGTGGGTTTGAGCCCCGCGTCAGGCTCTGTGCTGACAGCTAGCTCAGAGACTGGAGCCTGCCTCCGGTTCTGTGTCTCCTTCTCTCTCTGCCCCTCCCCCTCTCATGCTCTGTCTCTCTCTGTATCAAAAATAAATAAAACATTAAAAAAAAGATATATATATTTTTAAAAAAATAAAAAATAAATATAATTCAAAATCTTATGAGTCCGAAGGCTGGAGAGTGGAAGGGCCTAGTAACTGGACGCCTGGGGAGGTAAGGAGAGCCATTCTGA
>NC_043700.1:104903777-104935153 GCF_006229205.1 Suricata suricatta | reverse complement strand
TCTAAAGATTTTTGGCACAGAAGTACCTGTGTAGGTGAAGACTTCCCAGAACCTACTGCATTAATGATTCAGAGGAAAAAAACCTGAAGGAGTATTGAGGGGTGATTCTCAGGGGATTTGAGTCCAATACACAGTTCCAGACAGATGGGAGGGAAAGACTAGCTGCCCGTACCCCTATTTTTCTCAGGGAGATTGTTCCCCCCTCTCCCCTGCCACTTTACCCCATACGGGGCAGAGGAGGGAATAAAATAACAAGCTGTCCCCCAGCTCCTGCTCTTTCAGAGGCTTGTGAAACAGTGCCACAGAGTGACTTTAGTGGCAGCCTTCCAGTTCCCATCCGCAAGTCTGATGATCAGATCTGGGGAGGCTGGGTGGGTGTAGGATTCCTAGTGAGTACCACACATGCGAAGAATACACAATATAGATTGTTTATACATCTCCAAACAATCCTGATCTTGGGCAGCTCCACTCTCACTTGAGCAAATCTAACGCAGGTCACATAGCATTCGGCATTCACCTTCCAGTCTGTCTATTAAGCTTGCACTATATCCATCATGGAGAGAGAATTACCTGATGACCAGCCATTCAGAGAAGCAAAATAGGGTTTAGCATCAAATTTCCTGGGTTAGGATCCGGTCTCTTCTACTTATTAGTTGTTTATTACCCATAAAATGGAGATGATGATAATACTGCAATGGAAATATCTACTGGGGCATCTTGGCGGCTCAGTCAGTTAGGCATCTGACTTGTGATTTTGTCTCAGGTCGGGAACTCTCGATTCATGAGATCGAGTCCCACATCAGACTCTGCACTGACACTGGAGCCTGCTTGGGATTCTCTCTCTCCCTCTCTCTCTCTCTCTCTCTGCCCAATGCACACACGCTATCTCCTTCTCTCTCAAAATCAACAAATAAACATTTTTTAAAAAAGAAGTATCTAACAAGGATTAAATGAGATAATTTATACAAAGCTCTTAGCTCCTAGCACTTAGCACAGAATAAGAGTTCAAATTAGGTATTAGCCATATTATTGTTATTCCAGGAAATGACACTTCAGGACACGGCTGTTAAAGATGGCTGAGGCCCCATATCGTGCATAGAAAGAGCTGGGGCAGAGGAGTCTCCTCCAGCGCCTCTGCCAAAAGCAACTTTAAAGTTAGACTTGTTTTTGAACTGCAAAGGTTCGACAGCAGTGAACAAGAAGTAAAGGCCAGCAGCCGTTTCCTCTGGAATCTGGCTACTGATTTGTCATCTGGGAATTAACTCAACTTGTGGGTAGAAATAAACAAATCCTCCTCCCTGCAGCCCTATAAAACTACTTAGAGCTATTCTAATTCTGTTCTGTGCCTAATCCCCACTTCCCAAAATATATAAAATAGCTGCATTCTGCAACCCAATGTGGCATTTTTGAGGTATGATCCTGAATAGCAAGAATGCATATCTTTCTGTGGATACTGATTTTTTTTCCATTAGAGGATTTAACAATAATGATATAGACAAGCTCTGTATTGAAATAATAAGTAACCCCGTAATGTCAAAACTTGGCCCTTATTTCCTTTCACAGACCACTTCTTATTTCATAGTGTATTACTATACTATTATTCATAAGGCACACTCAGTCAATACTTAATTCAAAATGATTGTGAAGAATAGAGTTATCTCCATAATTTTAGTTCTACATGTTTTCTATCATGTACAGTTTGTTTCAAGCAAAATAGAAAAATCCCTATCCTCATAATATCATTACTCTTTCCTGCAGAGAATATGTCATTTCACATACATCCTTCAAGGTCTTTCAAGATGAAGAATCAGGTAGCATAAGAAATGAAGTCTGCTCACAATCAGTATCCAGCTCATATTCATTGAGACTACTTGGAGAATTCTTAAAAACCCCTTACCTCAGCCTGCGCTCCTCTCCTCTCATTTGTGCTACATACCACCTAAATTGAAGTTGCCGAGATATCCATTTTCTAAATTATTCATTCTCTCTCTCACTATTAGCAGCCTAGTCACAGAAATGCTGTGAAAATTCTAGCATAAACTAGCAAACACCTTGATTTCTTCTTTGCTTCAAAACAATATTCCTTGAATGCCCTCTGTCTCAAGCATTGTACTAAGTGTTGCTTATGTAGTGACAAATAAAACAGTTATAAACTTAGGGCACCTGGGTGGCTCAGTTGGTTAAGACTCCAATTCTTGATTTCCTTTCAGGTCATACTTTCATGGTTGTGGGATCAAGCCCTGTATTGGGCTCCATGCTGAGCATGGAATTCTCTCTCTCCCTTTCTCCCTGCCCCTTTCCCACTTGCACTCTCTCTCTCAAAATAAATAAATACACACTTTTAAAAAAGTTTCAGTCTCATCCTCATACGGTTTGCCATGAAGTGGAGGGATCACATATGAGACAAATAAACTAAAAATAAATATAGAATTACAAATTATAGTGAACAAAAACCAAAAAGAAGGAAAATACAAAAATGTGGCACACAACTGATGCTAAGGGATCAGAGAAGATAAAATAGAATAAATAATTTGAGACCTACAGCATTCCACAGGGGTTATCTAGCTGAAGATTTGGGGAGAATTATTCTTTTTGTTTAATGTTTATTTATTTTTGAGAGAGAGAGAAAGAGTGCATGAGCAGGGGCAGAGAGAGAGGGAGACACAATCAGAAGCAAGCCCCAAGCTCTGAGCTGTCAACATAGAGTCTGATGCAGGGCTGAACTCACAAACCTCGAGATCACTGACTGAACCACCCAGATGCCTCAGGGGAAGATTATTCTAAGCAGATCACAAGCAAAGTCTCTAGGACAACAAAGAACTTGTCACATTAAGAAACTAACTGAGGAAGTCCAATGTGGTGGAACTTCATGAACAATGGAGAGAATCCTATAATAAGGACTTAACCTTATATAACTTCTTTTAATTCAGTTTTTTTTTAATCTAGAAAGTCAATTAAAAAAAAACCTACTGCTAGATAATTTACAGTGTGAATGTAAATTTCAGGTTCCCTGCAAAATTATATAAATAAGCCTGTACTCCAACCTACCATCTTCCACTCTCCCATACGCCACTCCCCTAAGCTCTGCCTACATCTTTTAAATTATTTATCAAATGGTCTAAAATTAGTGAAGAATAAACATGAAATGGTATTTGCTTTTCTCCTTTTAACCATGCTCTATAAATTCTCTGGTTTATATTTTAACATCTTAAAGCAAATTCCAATCACATCCAATCATGAATGTCTAACCTAGTCTAATCCAAATTTTAGAACTTCAATCTCAATCCAATTGTGTTGTTTTTTTCCTCTCCTAGTCCCTGCCATATTTGGCCTGAGTGACTTGGGAAGGAGAAGGGCCAGTTCTGCCCCTCCTCTCCTCCTGTCCCACCCTTTCCCTTCTAGTGTATTGGTGAGAAAGACGTAGTGACCCATAAGTTTGCAAGGACTAGATTCTAAAGAATCTTCTATGTCAAACTAAAGAACACGGGCTTTATTTTTTAAAAGAGACATAGAAAACATTAAAGGAGAAATACACACATAGGATTTCATTTTAGAATGGTCCATTTGCCACAATATAAAGAGTAGACTGAAAGGAGACAAGGCAAGGATTTGGATTACGAAGAGAGCACTGATCTCTTGGAATCTCACTGACTGTTCCCTTCACAAGTTTCTTCACACAAACTTCTCTCAAAATGTCATGCAACCTCTGTTAGCTTTGAAACACTTCTTAAAATTATTTTTCTAGACTTCAGCAAGCCTGACCAATCATTTTTAAGATTTATTAAATACTAGTATCAAAGAATGGCATTTCTGTTTGATTCATCTTGTTTGTAAAATAGCCAGATATTAATATGGGACTCTTTTGTCTTAAAGTTTCACCAGTGGCCCCAAAGTCTAAGAATAATGTCTAAACTGAGCTGGTAGACCACTGAAGCAATACATCCTAAGGACTGTGAAACTGATTCTGCCAACATTGTTCAATCTTCCACCTCCATCTCAGTAAATGTTGAAAAGAAAGAAGCCTATAGAGAGAATGCCTTTGAAAAGAGTTCTAGGTGCTATAGAGAGAATGAGATGGGAAAGGAAAGGAGAAGTTACTTCCCTCACCTTAATCCAGGAAAAAAGAACTTCTCTCAAAGAACTTGGCCTACAGCATCTGAAGATTTGGGAAGCCAGAAACTGGACTCTGCCTCTGCCGCAAGAATTCTAAGGATCTAAAACTGTAACCATTATTAACTTGCTTGTAACCAGCAGAGAGGGCTGCATTGGACAAGATATACATTTCCAATGACAGTGAACAAAGGCGTTTGTCTCATAGGACCCAGATGTGGATCCTGGGGCAGAAAGGCAGCCTAGAGTGTGAGAGGTCAACTGGAGAGGCCAACGGTCCACCAAGAAGAAGTATATTGCTGGGGACTTAAAGGTAAAAGGGAACTCAAAAGCAAATAGATATGGGAACATTACTTGTTTAATGGGAACTGCATTCATAGGTCCTCTAACGGGAGGATCTTCCAGGGTGAAAAAGAAAAGATCTCAAGAGAAAAAGAGTTCTCTTTGACATGCTTTTTATCTAGGTCCCCTGCCTTTCACTTAGGGTGTACATGTGACTCTCTTTTAACAAATACAATCGGCAGAAGTGCCATTGTAGTACTTCTAAGGTTAGGTCAAAAAAGACAATGCAGCTCTCATTTTGTTGCCAGATCAACTGGCTCAGTCAAATAAAATCTTTCTTACCTCTTATCTGTCTTTTCTGGATGAAGAAAAAGCCATACCTAGGAGAGAAAGAGGAAATAGAATTAGGAAATAATGAAGAGGCAGGACATGCTTCCTGCCTTCCTAGTCAAGCCCAGGCTAACGGGACAGGAGAACCCTAAATGAGATAAGAATCCTAAGCTTTAGGGGCGCCTGGGTGGCTCAGTCGGTTAGGCCTCCGGCTTCGGCTCAGGTCAGATCTCACGTTTGTGGGTTCAAGCCCTGCGTCGGGCTCTGTGCTGACAGCTAGCTCAGAGACTGGAGCCTGCTTCCGGTTCTGTGTCTCCTTCTCTCTCTGCCCCTCCCCCTCTCATGCTCTGCCTATCTCTGTATCAAAAATAAATAAAACATTAAAAAAAAAAGAATCCTAAGCTTTAATATTATACTTGATAAGAATTTTTATTTACTAAAATGAGACTTTCTTATGATTAAAGGAACCAGAAAGCTATTAGACCTGCCAAACATTTCATCCAGATCAGGAAAGAGTAATTTCAAAAGCAGGTTTGAAAAAAAAGAATAGACAATAATTCATACACCACAGAGTCTAATTTGTTTGATAAAATGACTACACCATTTACAATGTCTTTTGAAGCAGGTGTAATACAAGAGCTATGGAGTCAACAGAAAGCAGGAATTACATAGAACACAAAAGCCATCTGGTGACTGTATCAAGGCAGGCTAAACTCCCTGGCCTGATCAGGGTTAGGACTTTATATGAAATAAGTAAATTAGGTAGTACAATCATTAGGACGACACACACAGAAAAAAAAAAAAGAAATAAAGAAAAATTGGGTTATACCTGCTCTTCTTTATTTAATACTTCACTCTTAAAAACATAATGGGGGCACCTGGGTTGCTCAGTCGGTTGAGCATCTGACTTCAGCTCAGGTCATGATCTCGCAGTTCATGGGTTTGAGACCCACATCAGGCTCTGTGCTGGCAGCTCAGAGCCTGGAGCCTGCTTCACATTCTGTGTGTCCCTCTCTCTCTGCCCCTGCCCTGCTCATGATCTGTAACTCTCTGTCTCTCAAAAATAAATAAATGTTAAAAAAAATTTTTTTAAAACATAATGGAATTTTTTTGGTATTTCCTGCAAGCCCAATGAGTATTGAGCAATATGGGATTAATTTAAAAACCATGAATTATTCTATGCTGTGGGAAGACATGCATGACCAGGAGATGAAGTGGCACTAATAAGCCAGAGTAAGCCATACATGAATCTCTCTTTTCTGCATGCAGCAGCCTGTTTTTTTATTTCTTTCCAAAAGCAAGACAAGAAGTTTGCTTTTCTCTTCGATGGGCACTTACAGTATGCCTGATAATTAAAATTTCCTTAAAAAATAAATGTTTCTCTTTTGTTCTGTTTTTACTGGGCAGGAATTCTTATGTCAATAGACATATAGGGCCTATAAGTCTTCCTTCAAGGAGGAGGCATGTGATCCCCTTTTAAACAATACAGGGAGGTGGAAGTGACATTGCATGACTTCCAAGGCTAGGCCAGAAGTCTCAGCTGGTCAGATAACCAGCTCCCACTGTGTTTGCTAGGATACTGGCTTTGGGACCCCCAAATGCCACAGAGAGGATTGCCCTGATGTCACTATACTTTGAGGATGCCCAGGAAATAAGGAAAGGCTTCATAAAAGTGTTCCAATTGATATCTCTGCTTATGCTACAGCTGACAAATAACATCAACCACCAGACAAATGAAAGAAGATGTCTCCAAATAATTCCAGACCCCAACCCTTGAGTCATCCATAGCCATTAAGTCTTCCCAACCAAAGCCCCAGACTATGAGCAGAAACAAGCTATTTGAATTATACCTTATCCAAATTCCTGATCCACAGAATCTGTGAGCATAATAAAATATTTATTTTAAGCTACTAATTTGGAAGTGATTTGTTATACAACAACAGTAGGTACAATAATACATTTTTTGCAAAGTATTGACTAATCTTGTTAGTTTCTAGAATTTACAGACTCCACCAGTCTCTTTAGCTTGTCAATCACATTTTCCCTTATTCCTCTGTTATGAGATGAGTTGTGTACCAAAAACTTCATATGAAGTCCTAGCTCAAGTACCTCAGAATAGTACCTCAGTATCTTCTTTGGTGATAAAGTTTATGCAGAAGTAGTCAAGTTAAAATAAGGTTATTAGAATGGGCCCTAATCCAATTTGACTGGTATTCTTATAAAAAGGGGGAAACTTGGAGACAGACATGTATAGAAGGAGAAAACCATATGAATATAAAGATGACCATTTCCAGAGAAGGAGGGAATCCTAGAACTGATCCTTCTCTCACAGCCCTCAAAAAGAACAACTCTGCCAATGCTTTGATTTCTGATTTCTAGCCTCCAGAACTGTAAAACAAGAAATTTCTGTTGTATAAGTCACCCAGTTTGTGGTGCTTCATTATGAGAGCCCTAGAAAACAAATACAACATCCAAGCTAGAGTCAGTAGCCAGGGATAATGCCCTGGATCCAGGACAGATGTAAGACTTCATTGAATCACATTTCACAGAGTCCACTGTTGTTGGAACTGTCCTGATATATGGGTATCACCTACGGTGGTCCCATCATGCAATCTGCTGACCTATTTATCCCTGTGATGGTAAGGATATTACTATGTCCCCAAAGCAACCATTTATCCTTAACCGACTCTGTTAACAATTCACTTAGTAAGCTAAAATCATCTTAAATCACACAGATTGAATTTAATCCCCCTTACATAGAATCGTCTTTTACATATTCTCAAGCGGCTGCCTGTCTCACAGGCGTATCCTCTTCAACAAAAGACACATCCCCTGGCTCTTATGAAATTTCCTTATGTGATGTGATGCCATGTCCTTTCAACACCATGATTATTCTCTTAATTTAAGTCCACGTATGCCAAACAAGAAAAAACATTTTATAATAAAAACAGACTAATTAGAGAGCAGTGAGATTACGATCACTGACCGAACTTTTGAAGATTCACTCAGGGATATTGTAGAATGATAACTAAATCAGAGAAGATACTCGACTGGCTGTCTTCAAGGACATTTTATAATTTTATGATTTTATAACATATTAGACACCTAAGATTCTGTTATTTCCCCATAAAACATAAAATGTCTAGAAAAAAATTATTTTCTAATCTTGAACAGGGAATGGCCTTTATAAGGATCAAGGCCATAAAAGAAAACTGAAAGTTTAACTTCATAAAATTTTTAAACCAGGAATGGCAATGGGGCACCTGGGTGGCTCAGTCAGTTAAGCGGCTGACTTCATCTCAGGTCATGATCTTGCAGTTCACGAATTTGATCCCCATGTCGGGCTCTGTGCTGCCAAGTCAGAGCCTGGAGCTTACTTTAGATTCTGTGTCCCCCTCTCTCTCAGCCCCTCCCATGCTTGTTGTCTCTCCCTCTCTCTCCCTTTCTCTCTCTCTCTGTCTCTGTCTCTCTTGAAAATAAATAAATACTAAACAAAATATAAATATATAAGCAAATAAAATAAAAATAAAACCGGGAATGGCAGTAATTAAATAAATAAAATAAAACCATTGGCAATAGGTTTCTTACAAAGTTTACAAAAATGAATATAAATGGCAAACATGAAAAATGCTTAATTTCATTCATAATTTTAAAATGGAAATGAAAATGAGAAAATTGTACATTTTGCCTATCAGATTAGCATTCTTTTTTTAAATTTTTTAACACTTTTTATTTTTGAGAGACAGAGTGACAGAGAATGAGCAAGGGAGAGGCAGAGAGAGGGACACATGGAACCCAAAGCAGGCTCCAGGCTCTGAGCTGTCAGCACAGAGCCCAATGTGGGGCTTGAACCTAGGAACCAAGTGATCATGACCTGCCAAAGTCAGATGTTTAACCTCCTGAGCCACCCAGGTGCCACAAGATTATCATAAAACCCACTGTTGTCATGAACTGAGGGGAAAAGTGCTTCCAGATAAGATCCCAGTCCTACCCACATTTTGTGAGACTCCGAGCAGAAGACCCAGTAGAGCCACACTGTACCCATGCTGCTGACTCACAGACCTGTGAGATTAAAAAATGAGGGCTTTAAGCCACAAAATTCATGGTGATTTTCAATGGCAGCAATAGAAAATGAATACATCTATCAAGTATCAAAAGTCTATAAATAGACCTACACATATTATTAAAGTGACCCCGAAATGCTGAAGGATATTGTTTTCAACAAATAATGCTGGGTCCATTTGGTTTCGATAATTTGAAAAAATGTGTCTAGCCCACTTTTTCATACCATATACAAAATAAATTTGAAATGAATTGCAGATTTGAAAGTAGAGAGGTAGGTGCTAAGTTTTTAGAGATAAAAAACAGAGAGTATCTTTGTAAGCTTCCCCCCTCCAACTTTACTGAGGTATTATTGGCAAATAAAATTGTATATAGTTAGGTTGCTAAATGTGCTTTTTTTTAAGTTTATTTTTATTTTGAGAGAAATAGAGCAAGCAGGGAAGGGGGCAGAAACCGAAGGAGACAGAAGACCAAGTGGGCTCCATACTGTCAGCACAGAGCTCACGAACCATGATATCATGACCTGAGCTGAAATCAAGAGATAGATGCTTAACCAACTGAGCTAGGCAGGTGCCCCATGAAATGTGTGTTTCTTTTTTAAGATGTACAATGTGATGGTTTAATATACATATACATGGTGAGCTGATTACCATAATTAAGTCAACTAACACATCCATCAGCTCACATCGTTACCATTTGTGTGCATGTATGGTGAGACATTTAAGATCTACTCTCAGCAAAATTCAAGTATACAATACAGAGTCACCATGTTGTACGTTTAGTCCCCAGAATCTCTTAAATCCATCATCTCCCCATTCCCCCCACCCCCGCTGCCGGCAACCACCATTCTATGAGTTCAACTTTCTTAGAATTTACATAGAGGTGCAATTACACAGTATTTGTCTTTCTCTGTCTGACTAATTTCACTTAGCATAATGCCCTCTAGTCTCATCTATATTGTTGCAAATGGCAAGAATTCCTTCTTCTATGGCTGAATATTGCAGTGTGTGTGTGTGTGTGTGTGTGTGTGTGTGTGTGTGTGTGTGTGTGACATCTTCTTTATCCATTCATCTATAGATGGATGCTTATGTGGTTTCCATATCTTGACCAGTGAACATGGGAGTGAACATACCTCTTCAAGATACTAATTTCTATTCCTTCAGGTAGATACTCAGAAGTGGGATTGCTAAATAAATGCAAGTTCTATTTTTAAATTTTTAGAACCTCCATATTGTTTTCCATAATGACTGTGCTAATACATTGGCACCAACAATGTATGTGTTCCCTTTTCTCCACATCCTTGTTCATACATATCTCTTTTTCCAAAATAATCATCCTAGCAGATATGAGGTGTTTGCTCACTGTGTTTTTGATTTCCATTTCCCTGATGACTAGTGATGTTGAACATCTTTTCATGTACCTGTTGATTACTCGTATATCTTCTTTGGAAAATTATCTATTTGGCCCTTTGCCCATTTTTAATCAGGTTATTTGGGTTTTTTGATCTTTATAATATTGAGGTAGCAAAAAATTCCTAAACAGGATTCAAAGAGTGCAAACTATAAAGGAATTTTTAAAAATGGGACTATCATAAAATTAATAACTTATCTCAATCAAAAGATATTAGTAAAAGAAGTAAAAAGACAATCCATGGGATGGGAAAAGATAGTAATAATGCATTCATCTGACAACAGACAAGTATCCCAAATATATGATTTTTAAGATTCTGCAAATAAATAAGAAAAAAAATCAGACAACCCATTCGAAAAAATTAACAAAAGATCTGAAGATACATTTTAAAAAGGAGAATACCAAATGGCCAATACACTTATTAAAATGTGCTGACTTCATTAGTCATCAGGGAAATGTAAATAAAACCATAATGATGCTACTGTGCACCCACAAGAATGGCTAAAATGATAGCAGAGATGTAGAACAGCTGGAACTTTTATATACTGCTAGTGAGAGAATAAATTGGTATAACTTTGGACACTATTTAGTAGTATCTACTAAAACTGAACATAGCCATAGCCTATGACCCAGCAGTTGCATTCCTTGGTATAAACTCAATAAAAGTGTAAACATATATTTACCAAAACACAGGCACTAGAATGTTTACACCAGCATGGCTGGTAATAAAGCCTGTTTCCAAAACCTGAAAATTACATTACAACAGTAGTTTCCTGTTACTGTTTCTCAGCCCCAAAACCATTTTGTACCCTGCTTTGTAATGATGAAACTAGAATTCTGCAAACCACATTTCTACTTTGTCAGATAAATCTGGGTATGTCACGTTCTGCCAGTGGAGGTGCTGAAGAGAGACTAGAGGGCTGGAAGAGGGAAAAGGAAGTGGGTTCCTTCTTGTTTTGCTTCCTCTTTCTGTATCAGCCCAATAATGATTCTTCATTCTGGAATTAGCAATTTTTGCAGTTTCCATTTTTTCTCTCTCCTAGAATAGCCCCCCGTCCCCTTCAGAGACATCAGCACCATCCAAGCCCCTTAGAAAGACCCTTTCTTCAACGTCCTGATACACCGTCATCAGTTGACCAGCGATGCTTCTTCAGCTTTCTTGGATTCTTGTCTTTCTTTTCTTTTTTCAGTTTTTATTTAAATTCCAATCAGTTAACATAGAATGTAATATTAGTTTCAGGTATACAATACAGTGTTCAACATTGCCATCCAATACCAAGTACTCATCACAGCAAGTGATCACCTATATAACCCATCCCCTCACCCACCTCCCCTCTGGTAAATATCAGATTCTTCTTTATAGTCACCTCTTTGGATGTCTCAATACCAGCTCTGCAGAACTCCTCCTGCAAACTTCTAGGTTCTGATAATATCAACTTCTCCCCTTTGCCCAAGAGCCTAATAGGTGCTTCCTGCAATTATTATCTTTGCATTAACTTAATGTTCTCTTTAACTCTTCAGTCCCCCAATACCTACTTAACTAATTACTTACATTAAATTATCTCTTTTGAAATAACTGGTATGTTCATAGTCCATCAACAGTAGATTGTATATAGTATAATAGAATTCTACACAAAAATGGGAATGAATGATCTGCTACTATACCTAACGATCCAGATGAATGTCATTAATAAGAGTAAATGAAAGAAGCCAAATACAAAAACTGTGTAGAATATATGACTCTATTAGTATAAAATATAAAAGCTTCGTACAGTGTTTAGAAGTCAGGAAAGTAGTTACCTTTGGGAAGATGGAGGGATTGTTGGCTGGTGGCTTCAGAGCTCAGGCAGGGTTTCTGCAGTACCAGTAATGCTCTGTGTCTTGTTCTGGGCTTCATGACACAGCAGTATTCAGGTTGTGAGCCTTCATTGAGTTTTAAAACTTATAATGTGATCACTTTTCTGTATAATTCTCATGCATCCATAAAATATTTAAACACTAATGTAGCTATCAGTTGTAAGTAGTGTTTGCAGTCAGTGAGTGTCTGAATGTTATAAAAATGTCATTATATATATTTAAAAAAAGGTAGAATTGAGCAATTTATATTTTTAAATCTAAAATGGTTTAAAATTAAGATATTATACAAAAATAGGCACAGTACTTTTTCTTAACAATCTTTTTGCATAATGCTTCACATTTGATTTTTGTAATCTTGTCTCATTTCTTTTAAAACTTGTATAGTACCTTTAGAGCACCCCAGCTAGTTTTATCACCATGGTTTTATAAGGACATGAGAAAACTGGAAATGACTTAAGAAATGAATCCTACATTTGTTCTTGAAAACCTGCCAAAACTTTAGATTTTGGTTCCTGTCTTTCCTTTTAGTGTATATGTGCTAATATCTACTAAAAATCTATAATTTCTTCTTTTCTGCTTTATTCATAGCTATTTTTCTACCTCTTCCACACCCCACCTGTTTGATAGTACTTGTTAAATTCTCAGCCTCCCTGATGCAATTTATACTACTGGGCTCGACTGTTTGGTCTCTATAGTGATACCTTCTGTACACAATGATTAGATTGTAGGCCAGACTTTCCCATAACATTACTAAAGGGTCATCTATTCAATATTTTCTCCATCTCCATTTCCGAGTCCTGACCCTTCATGGTCTCCCAGGTCCTGTCCCCTCATAAGAAATATCCAAAAATATAATTTTCACAAACTAAACAAACTCATAAAATGAGAATACAGGTAAATATACAGAGCATTGCAACTATTCTCCATAGGGTATTTCACTCAGAGTCTAGATGAGAATCTGTTAAAATAATTTATTTATTCCATCAATATTTATAGTACATCCATAACACCAGCCCCATTTCCAGATTTTGAGTCTACAAAGCCAACTTTTAATCCTGGCTCTGCCGCATTCTAGCTATCTGATTAGCACAGAATTATTTAATATTTCTAGGTCTCAATTTCTTTTTATATAAACAGTATTAAAACATTTCTAAGGTTTGATAGTTATCTAAGGATAAGCCTTATTGGGAAAATTTAAGTTAAGAAGGGAAAGACATAAGTTTTAGTAAAGCATAGTTAATTGGGCACATATTCTCTTTCATAAATCCCACAGGAAAATGAATAAAAAAGAGAAGAATTAAAAGGAGATATAAGAAAGGAAATTTTAAAAGTATAAGAAAAAAAAGAATGGATAACAGCAAATGAGAACTATTTCAACAAATTTACTAGAAAGATGGAGTAGGGATAATTAATTTAGTAATGTAACATGCCACCTAACTGTCTAAAGAGAGGTATGCCAGTAAACTAGCCAATTTGTTCTCTAAAGACTCAGGGCTAGGATATATGAGTTCCCATGGAAAATTAGGAAGGGGAGAGGGAAGCTCAAGATAAAACCAGGGCCTGGTCAGAAATTTGTATGTTTGTATATGAAATAGTTAGAAGTCTAGATCTCTATCCCACCGCACTCATAAAGGACTAGAAATTGACTCAGAGAAGTACTGGACCCATGAAATCAAAGAACCATGTGGGAGATAGAAAACAGGATTAAGTGAAAATCTGAATACTGAAAGCTGAGATTTTTAGCCGTTTTCTTCGACCATGCTTTCAGAATAGCAGCCATACACACCACCTCCCTCATAATCATCCTCACTTCCCAAGTCATGTTGCATGTAAAAATATTAAAAATATTGTTGACACATGTGACAGGGATGCAATATTTGGAAAGATTAATAAAAATATCTTAGCAAACTTAGCAGGTGAAAAGATGAAAGAATTATCAACTTCAGGAAAAAGTATTATATGAAAAAAAGGTGTGATGTAGTATGCAATGTGGCTTAATAGTGCCTAAGATTTGCAAAGTTTTCATAATGCTAACACTGAGTATTGATTTAGTCCAAAATTATCATTTTCACTGAAGGTGAGGGAAGTAGAGTGGCTGGACATGGGAGTGTGCGGGTATGACTGGTCTTCAATATACACACTTACCCTTTCAACATACCCCCTTAGTTACAGAGACTGGAAAGCTGAAAATGGCCATATATCCCACACGGCCTTGAAGCTACAGGTCTAGATAGAATTTAAGTTCTATCCTAAGATGCACTTGGTTGGGATTTGGAAGGCCATGGTGAGTGAGGCAGAGGCCATTTCCTTGTGGCTGTGGCTACTGGTAAACAAGGTTGAGCAGATAAGAGTGTTTACAGTGTCAGACTTCACATTCCAATGTCTATTTAGGACTTTATGGGTGTGCCGTGCACTCTCCATGGTATGCCATTGAATCCAATAGTCTTGTGGTGGCCTTTGCCTCCCACTCAACAGTTGCCTGCCCCAACCCCCAAACAATGTGGTAATCACCTAGTGCCCTGCTCTGAATCCCTAGAACAGTTGAAGTTTCCAGAACTGAACAGTGGTACCGGAAGAAAACTAAACTCCAAATGACAAAGTGAGTAACAGCAATATCAGCAGATTATTTAGAAATCTAGAATTCCCTAGGAGGGAAGTCAGCCAGCAGAGTCGGGGTGAGTAGCCTTAGAGAGCAGACCTGGGGAGACACAGAAG
Source organism: Suricata suricatta (assembly GCF_006229205.1). Classification (NCBI taxonomy): domain Eukaryota; kingdom Metazoa; phylum Chordata; class Mammalia; order Carnivora; family Herpestidae; genus Suricata; species Suricata suricatta. Next base: position 104,920,387 of record NC_043700.1, on the reverse strand, counting down.
TGAAGACAATTTATAAATTAGACTGCAGCTATCCTAAACGCATAATCTGGATTTGGCCTCATTCATCTAATATCATTGCTCTAAAATTAAAGATAATATTACTGTAGGGCAATTTTAAACAGTTTCAATCATACACATATGCCAATTGTCTTCTCCGAAGTTTTCCTTATATTGGGTTTATAGTATGCATACAGCCAAAGGAAGAAACATATTCAAGTATTCCACAATCTGCCTTGCCATACATCCTTTCACTGACCTCTGAAAACAGAAGAATCGGTATGTGTTAATACAATGTTTTGATGCTTTCTTTTTAACGTATATTCAAGGAGTCTTACTTCCCGTCTCCCCCAGATCTCTAAGAATCTACAGGAAGCTTATGTTTCCATGACCTTTTTGGTTCTCTTTCTACTGAATTACCATTTTGAATTTGCTAATTCTTACAGCCTGCATGGATTCACACAAAGAGCGTATCTCATTTTCTTGCTTTTCTTCATCCCATCTCTTCAACCACACAAATTTAAAAAAAAAATTAAAAAACACTCATGAGCATACTTTCACACATGCTTTTGAGGAGAGCTGACTATCGAAGTTCAGGGAAAATAGAGGAAATTTACTTTAAGAAATATAAGCATGTAAAAAATAATTTTACATTCTCGTTCCTAAGAAGCTCTGTGATCATTTCTACAAGTTGCCTCCTGCCCTCCTGCTCAGGCTTCTAGGTCTTTTCTTTGGGGCTCCACCCCTCATAGGAAGAAAAAATATCATAGTTTCTTATATGGAAAAATTAAAGTCAAGCCAACTTTTTCCTTCAGTCTCATCTCAGGGCTGCCCATCATACAGTGTAGAAATCAGCAGAAACTTTAAAATCATAGCTGTCAGGTCAGCCACAGTGCATATATTCTGAACAGTCAAAACTTTCCCCAGGGAGGGTTTATAGGAAGAGAAGTTTTAATTCAAACTGCATGAAGAATGACTTTCTGAGGGTCAGAAAACCAAAATAATGAAAGGAATGTCAAAATGAAATGATAATGTGTCCTATTTGAAAATATTATGAAAAGATAAATAGTAATCTGTCCTGAATAGTTTATAGCTTTTCATTATCTTTTTGCCACTGTGTGATAAGTCTGTATTCATTGCCTCCCTTAGAAGTACATAAAATAAGATTAGGTAAAGGAACCCAAAGTTATCCTTGAAAATGAATTCCTTACTCTGTGTATGTGTGTGTGTGCGTGTGTGCGCGTGCACGTGTGCATGCATGTGTGCATGTATGTGTGTGTGAGATGATGTTTTTATTTAATCATGTCTTTAAACCATTAAAATTTGTTCTGCTTTGGCGAACACATCATTGGCAATATCTCTCGTTTTTTGTGTGATATTTTGATTTCCACATAAGGAGCCACTGGATTGATGTGTAACTTTAAAACATTTTTATTCAGCAAACTAGTTTCTAAAACTGCAGAGGGGTGAGTGTCTTTTTTAGAAAACTACACTTATTTGATGTTTGTGGACCCACTTCATTAAAGATTGAAATCAGCAGATGAAAAAAGCTGAAAACTCAAAGGACATATCTCCTGAATATTTATTAATTACTTCCATTTATTAATAAGAAATATTTAAGTGAGTTTGTGATTTTTCAGGTTTTTTTAAATCAGCTTAATTGATTTATAATTTACATCTCACAAAACTTCCCTGTTGTAAGTATACAATTATTTTTAGCAAATTTGTAGAATTGTGTAACAACCACCACAATCCAATTTTAAAATATTTCCATCACCCCAAAAAGTTTCCTGGTACCTATTTTCAGCCATTCCCATTTCTACTCCCAGCCTCGGCACAACTGGTTTACTTTTTGTCTCTATAGATTTACAGTTTCTTAACATTTCTTATAAATGAGATGATGCAATATATAGTCTTCTGTGATTTCTTTCGCTTAACAAAATATTTTAAGGTTCATCCATATTGTAACATGTATCAGTAGTTATTCTTTTTCTTTGCTGAATAATATCCCATTGTGTGGACAGATATACCATATTTTGTTTATCCATTTATCAGTTCATGGACTTCTGGGTTGCTTCCACTTTTTTTTGGCTATTGTAAATAATGCTGCTATAAACATTCATGTGCATATTTTTTTATGGATACAAGTTTCCAATTCTCTAACTGCTGGGTCAAATAGTAATTCTATGTTTAACTTTTTGCTGTTTCCAAAGCAGCTGTACCATTTTTGTATTGATACCTGCAATGCAAAAGAGTTTCAATTTTTACACATCCTGACAACACTTGCTAGTGTTTTTTATTATTATTATAGCTACATTAGTGGATTATGTAGTGGTATCTTATTGTGGTTTTATGTTTCATTTCCCTCATGATTAATAATGTTGAGCTTCTCTTCATTAGCTTATTAGCTATTTATATATCTTCTTTGTGAAATGTTCATTCACATATTTTGCCCAATTTTAAGTGAGATGTTTGTCTTAAAATTATTGGGTTATAAGTGTTCCTTACATAGTTTGGGTGCAAATACTTCACTGGTACAATATTTACCAATATATTCTTCCAATCTGTGGCTGTCTTTTAATTTTCTTAAGACTTTCAGGTTTTCAAATGGGAGGAAAATGTAATTAACTCAATATTATGTAAGAAAGATACTTAATCTAATGGTTTTATTTTTTTAAATCCTCAGACACAAACTTTAGAGTTTCTGGATAATAACGCAGATTGAATTTGACTGGAATTAAAGTCTACTTCCTAGAGGATAAACTGTAATACAAGGACAAACCTTTATAGTAATATGTTTTGATATAAGACTAGTGGTTTACAGCTAACTCACTTGCAGGAGTTAGTTAAGAGTGGGAGTGGGGGGTAGTGTGTATGTGTAAGGACACAAGTCTAAACCAAATAGACCCCGTGACAGGCTTTAAGATCCCCCTCTGATCTAGAAGGCCTAGGTTTCAGTTCCCCGAAACTAACAGGCAGTTACACATTGCCTAGAGCAAGAGTGACCACCTTCGCAACACCCAATCAGGGAAAGCCAGCTACCACTCTCCACATTCCTAAGGGTGAGGCCCGCAGATGGGAACTTTAGATAGGACCCTGTTACCTAATGTTAAAGTTAACCATGATAGTCCGAACAATACCCTAGGCTCGCCCTGTAATTGGTTGATTTTAAAGGTACTCTAAATGTTGTAATTGGATCCCGCCAAAAGTAACGAATACTCTAGACAATGTGAATGGTTAAACCTGCTGTCAATAATATTGTATAATAATGATTGGATCACTGTACCTATGTCACAATTTCTTGTAACTCCCCCTTCTCAAACCCATAAAAGCCCTACCCCGCCTTTGTTCTGGGCTCTCAGTACGGATCCACTGTGCTGGTAAGGTCTGTGAGCCCAAACTTAGGCCCAGCAAGCCTAAGGCGTAGTAATAAATGCCCTTTGCTTTTGCATGCGTGACTCGGTCTCCTTGGCGGTTTCTGGTTTTTAGGGGTGATATTGAAATCTTGGGCATTATATATGTAGATCTGATTTGTAAGCATTTCCAATTTCCATGGTGTAAATATTTCCCCAGACTATTTCAAGGTTTAGTAATCAGCTCACAAAATACCTGAATATTTAACTATTGTCTCTAGAGAGCCAGAAGAAGCTAGCTCTAGCATACTACTGAAAATCTATAATTGAACTGGTAACAAGAAGTCTTGAAGAGAAACTCCTTTAGAAAAAAAAAGGGTTGGGGGGTGGTGGGAGCACCTGGTGGTTCAGTCAGTTGAGCATCCAACTCTTGATTTTGTGTTAGGTCATGATCTCACAGTTGTGAGATCAAGCCTGGCATCAGCATCAGTCCCTACACTGGGCATAGAACCTGTTTGGGATTCTGTCTCCCTCTCTCTCTCTGCTCCTCATCTGCTTGCACATGCTCTCTCTCTCTCTCTCTCTCTCAAAATATAAATATTTAATTTAATATTTAATAAATCCAGCTGCTTTGGAGGAATTTGCATGTTAGCAATGCATGTCACTCTTACTTCACATAACAATGAAAGGAAGATGAGCTTGTTGGTTTTGTTTTTTTGTTTTTTGTGTTTTTTTTGAGAGAGAGAGAGTTCTCTTGAGTGCAAACAAGAGAAAGAGAGGCAAAAAGAGAGGGAGACAGAAAATCCCAAGCAGGCTCAACATTTTCAATGTAGAGCCCTACTTGGGACTTGAATTCATGAACCATGAGATCATGATCTGAGTACAAATCAAGAGATGCAGGCTTAACTGACTGAGCCACCCAGGTGCCCTTGAAGATGAGTTGTTAAGTATTCAAGTCTACAAATTAAAAAAAATATATAGGTAAATTCTACAGAGGTTGAAATGACAATAAAAGTACTCTCTGGAGGAAAATGGAGAATATTTTAAAACAGTGGTATCACTACTATTAATCAGGCAAATCAATTGGAGTAAGCTATGATAGCTGTGTGGAACTCGTTCCCTGTGGTTTGAATGGTATTGATCCTTCCCATCTCCCTACAGCTACAAACACACACCACTAGTCATTCCGAGCACTTCACCCCCTTATCCTCTGAGATTGGTTCAGGAAAGGCTGATGAACCAAATCCAGAGCCCTCCCTTGAACTTTTTATGGAAGGAGCCAGAAAGAGGTACACTCTTTTTGCTGAGGTCATTGGGCATGAGGACAACAGAAGCCCGGAGTTGTAGTTTTCTCAAATGGTGGACTACTCTTCTCCCACTATCTAGTCATGGGATTTCTCTACACTGAAAAGCATTCTCCCTGCCTACAGTGATAATCTAGAAGTAATCCAATTAAAGCCATGTTCAGGACTTTCAATCAGAGGTTAGAGAAGTTGAATGCTCTCTTTCCCAGGAAATGACCTAATGGCCTCTAGCAATCATGAGAAAAGTCAGCCTGAGAATAAATCTAACACAAGGAGGATGGCAAAGTCTAGAGATTCTCAAAGATCCAAAGCTCTGGAGAAGCCATTCTTGAAAATGGTGTGAACAATTCTTTTTTTTTTTTTTTTACTCGGTTTAAAATCAATTTTCTATTACTTACAACAAAACCATCTTGGTTCAACATCTTTCTGCCCTGAGTTGTTTTATTTTTTCAACTTTTCAGTTTCACTTAACACTGCCAATCCCTTTTTGGAATTTTGTCTTCCTGGGCTTCAATACTTCATTTCTTGTTTGCTTTTTAAAGGCAGCAGCATATGCATGGAAAGACATAAACAGCAGAGCATATCACTGTTGATAAAGAAAAAAAATTCTTTTCACGTAGGCTTATGTGACCCAATTTTGGACTGCATGCTCACTCTAACCTTGCACACCATTGGAATAGTGCATCTGCTAATTACCCTCTGACTCCCTATGGTGCCTCAGATAGGGCTCCCTTGGAGCCCAGGCTAGGATCCTGAGACTTGACCAGGATGATCCCAGAGGACACAGGACACTGTCAAGAGAGGGAATCACACATCTATGTCCGCACTTTCTACTGGTTCCCTCCCTACCTTTTTGACAACTCTATTTCAATTCTTTTCAATAGCTCGACTGGTCATAGCACTTCCCCAGGTTCTAGTGCCACAGAGTAATCCCAATTTTATAGTCAAATAAAAATAAATCCACAATAATTGAGTGATCTGTCCAAGTCAATAGTGACAAATTCAGGCTTGGAATTCAACTTTCTAAAGCCCAGGGAAGTGTTTTTACTTCTATAGCAGGTGGAACAGCCTTCGTTGAGCAAACGCCATGGAACACTTTATATTTGATTCTGGCTGTGATATTTTAAGCAGAATATTGTTAAGTCTTTCTAAGAAGGAAGGATCCAAAGGCCATTTTCAGGTAAGGAAAGTAAAGGGACTAAAAATGTTTTCTCCTGGGAAGAAAATTCACAGGAGAGAGCAGACTGCTGTCTCAAATATCTAAACAACTGGACTATATTTAAAAAAAAGATTTATTTCATGCTTTCTCATGAGGAAGATTAGGAATAATGAGCAAAAGGTATAATTAAGTCAATTTGGGTTAAATACATAATAAGATAAATTTCTAATAATCAGAATTGTTTCCAAATATTGTTACTTTGGAGGTGGTGAGGTCTCATCAGTAAAAAGTTTCAAGCAGAAGTTAGATGCCAAGAAGTTAGGGACATTGGAGATACACATTCCTAATTTTAATTGATCAGATGACTTTTAAGTAAGATTCCATATCCTTTTTTTTATTCTAGAATGTGTCTCAAAGTGAAATGCAATCAGTAAAATTTTAATTGGTACTTCTCAAACTTCAGTGTGCATAATAATCACCTGGAAAATTAGTTAAACCATATACCCAAAGCCTTACCCTCCAGAGAGTCTGATTCAGTAAGTCTGAGGTGGGACCTAAGAATTTGCTTTTCTAATAAGCTCCCAAATGATGCTAAGTCTGCTGGTCTAGGGACCATGCTTTGAATAGCTCTACAAATCATAATTATTTATTAGATATTTGTGAAGAGATGAAAGAAAATTAAAAGGCTTTGGCAAGCAAAAAGGGAAATAAAAAGTAATGTGTACTTGGCATTCATATAGGAAATAACACAGTATAATAACTACTTAAAAGGAAAGAATCCTTTCAAAACATAAGCCACATCTACCCAACAGTATAAAAACATTTGGAGAGGAAATTAATTGGTACATATGGTTGTGGGCGTTCCTTTCTAACCATACTAAACATTCTATCAAAGCCTTTTCTTTTCTACATTTGGCTAAGTAACTCCAATGAGCTGATGCTATGGAAAAGCTTCCTATTTGGGGTCAGATATCTACTCAGCCCCAAGTATCTCTTCTGCTTATCTCTAACATTTTCTTTAGCAACTCCACCCAGACCAGTGATAAAACTGAAGGTTAGCTTGTCAGGAATTAAGGAGAGCGTTTGGGACAAATAGTGGGATTTAATTTCTGTCTTTACCTTTGAAATGGAAATCTGAGGCAATCATTTTAAAAATATAAGCTCCTTAATGGCAAATTCAAATGGATAAATCCTTATCCACCTTCCAAAGTTCATCTCAAAATGCACTCCATCATGAAGTCTTTGCCAATCCTATCAACAGACTGAGCTCCAAATCCTTATCTATTTACTATATTCCGACTTGCAAATGTTATTTGTGGCACTAGTGTAAGCTTAATAACACAATGGGTTAAACAGAGAATGTGTAACATACAGAATTATTAAATTCTGATACATAAGTATATAGGAATAAGTAAAGGAAACTACATGGTAGCTTAGGGCTGAGGGAGAACAACCAAGGAAGAAGGAAGAACCAAGCCAAGGAGGAACAAAGTTGAAAAGGATTTGCCTGGGGTGCCTGGGTGGCTCAGTTGGTTAGGCATCCGACTTCAATTCAGGTCGTGATCTCACGGTCAAGTTTGAGCCCCACATCAGGTTCTGTGCTGACAGCTCAGGCCCTGCAGCCTGCTTCAGATTCTGTGTCTCCCTTTCTCTCTGTTCCTTCTCTGCTTGCACTCTGTCTCTCTCTGTTTCTCAAAAATGAATAAATGTTAAAAAAAATTAATATAAAGAAAAGAAAAGTATTCTCCTCCCCAAAGCTAAAATTCAGACCTCATTGGAGAAGGTACAGTTTAGCCCACTGGATAGCAAAGGAGTTATCTCTCTAGTTTGCCCTAGCCAGAGTTAATTGGGGTCACTGGAAGAGCAGGAGGCATCCTTCTAGAATACAGGCTGAGGAGGGCTGATCAGCAGCCAGGGGTCTGGGTGTGTACAGGATATGGGAACCCTGGAAGCAGGCACTAGAAAAGGGAATGATGGCTCCTGTAGCAAAAACCCTCCAGACTCCTGACAATCCACATCCAGGCCTGCCCAAGAATTAGAGCACTGATGTGTGTAAGAAGCCCTTGGGACACCAGTCTCTACGTCAAGGAGGACAGTGCTATGGGAATCTTATTGACAGGCGAGGCTGAAGCTGCAAGATCACCCTCTGACCACAATTGTAGGCATGTAGCCGAAGCAGATCTCCACCTGCTGTCTTCACACTTTCCACCAGATGGAAATAGCAGGAGACATCCTTCTAACAGTTTCTATTGAGAAAGTTTGGCATCACGCTTACTGTAGAAAAAGGTACTTAAAAGAATTCTGTCCATTTTTAACAAATTTGTTTTTATTTATTTTTGAGAGAGACAACGCGAGCAGGGGAAGGTCACACACCTTTGAGAGAGAGACACACACACACACACACACACACACACACACACACACACAGAATCCAAAGCAGGCTACAGGCTCCCAGCTAGCTGTCAGCACAGAGTCTGATGCAGAGCTCGAACCCATGAACTGTAAGATCATGACCTGAGCCAAAGCCGGATGCTTAACCTACTGAGCCATCCAGGCACCCCCATTTTGAATAAATTTGGAGCTAAGAGGCAATACATTGATAATTGACACATTTCTATAATTCCTAGATTATTGGTTCTTTTAAGATTAAGAACCGGATTTCATTTTTGTAGTCTCTGTGGTCCCTAGTTTTTATAATAAACTATGTTTTGGTAAATACTGAGAATTCCCAGCTGTCCTTTTTTTTTTTTACATGTTTTTTCTTTTTTCACAGAAATTGATAAGGTGGCCCTAAAATTCATATGGAAATGTAAGGGACCCAGAATATCCAAAACATTCTTGGGGAAGAGGGGGAAGTTGAAGGACTTTTATTTCCTGATTTCACAACTTATCACAAAGCTACATAACCAGGGCAATGTGGTACTAGCATAACAACAGAAATATAGACCAATGGGAAAGAATTGAGACTCCAAAAATTAACCCTGAAATTTGTGGTCATTTGATTTTTGACAAAGGTACCAAAACCATTCAATGGGGAAAGAACATCTCTTTAATAAATGTTACTGTGACAACTAAGTATCCACATGCAAAAGAATGAATTTGAACCCCTACCTCACATCATATATAAAAATTCACTTTAAATTGGTCATACATCTAAATGTTAGAGCCCAAACTATAAAACTCTTAGAAGAAAAGAGAAAGAAAAGCAATGGAATAGATAGGAGTAAATCTTTATGATTTTGGATTAAGCAATGATTTCTTAGCTACAACAACAAAAGTACAGTGACAAAATAAAAAACAGATAAACTAGATTTCATCAAAACTCAAAACCTTCATGCTTCAGAGACATCATCAAGAAAGTAAAAGACAGTTCACAAAATAGGAAGAAATATTTGCAAATCATATATCTGACAAGGGACTTGTATCCAGAATATACGAAGAAATTTTACAAATCAGCAACATAAAGCAAATAATCTAATTTTAAAACTAGGCATGGACTTGAATAAACATTTCTCCAAAGATGCACAAATGGCCAGTAAACATGAAAAGAGGCTCGACAGCACAGTCGTTAGGAAAACATACATCAAAACCACAATTATCTACTACCTCATACTTACTAGGATGGCAATAATCAAAACGACACTAATAACTATTAAAGAATATGTGGAGAAACTGGAATCCTCATGTATTGTTGGTGGCACTATAAAATGGTACAGTCACTTTGATTAATGTTTCTCAAATATTAAACACAGAGTTATCATATGACCATTCCATTCTTATACAAGAAAGATGAAAACATATATCTACTCAAAAATTTGTACACAAATGGTTTTAGCAGCATTATTTACATTGCCAAAAAGTGAAAACAACTCAAATATCCATTAACTGATGAACTACAATAAAATATGTTATATCCATACAATGAAACACATATGATGCAATTAAAAGGTATCAAGTATTGATACATGATAAACTTGGAGAACCTTAAATACATTATTCTAAGTGAAAGAAGTCACACACAAAAGGCTACACATGATTCTATTTATATTAAATGTTCAGAAGAGAAAAGAGAAATGTTCAGAAGAGAAAGAGAGTAGATTAATCATTTTCAGGGGCTGAAGGGGAAAGGAGAATGGAGTATAACTGCAAATGAATATGTTAGGGAGAGACAAAAATGTTCTAGAATTAGACAGTGGATATGTAAGCACCACATAGTGCCCATACTAAAAACCACTGAATTGCATGCTTTAGAATGAAGTTTATGATATGTGAATTATATCAATAATTGATATTGAATTCAACTGAATCAATAAAACTATTCTTTATTTTGAGAACTATGATTTCAATATATACTTCTATTTTTTCTTTTTCTTTCCAAGTACAGTTAGATTCAAAGAACTTGTATTGAAAACGTAAAATTTCTTTCTTTTCTTGGAACAATTAGGATATAGAAAATTGGAATGTAATAATCAGTGATGTTGAGTATCATATATTCTTTCAAGATATCTAATTACAGTTATTGGTTGTCATGAATTTTGAAAGCAAGTGAGATCGTGGAGAGACTATGGGGTAAGTAACCAAGGAAAGGGAAGACTTGAGCAAGCCACCTTTTGCTCTCTCTGAGTTTCCAAATGCTCACCTGTGAAATAGGAAGTTGGGATAGATGACTTTCAGCATCTATGTTTCCATTATTTGCCCTAGAAAATTAGCTTTAGAATCAAAATTTCAAAGACCTTTATTGTTTATGAATTAAATAAATAGTAAAAAGAATTATTTTCTAACAAAAAATACATATTAAATTGGGGGTTGGAATTATATACTATGCTTTTATTTTTCTCCTGATGAAGCCTGTGTCTCTTTATCACTAGACTAAGAAATGTAATTCTAACCCTGTGTGTGTACGTGTATTATATTATTATATTTGAATGTTATATTTTCTTTGAAGGAATCTTCACCCACTTGACTACTTGAGCCTTCTGATTCTATATATACTTATGCACACTTTGATTACATAGATTTCATTTTTCTCTGTGTAAAGTTAAAATACAGGCAGCTAAAAAAAGCATGAGCTATTTCCGCCAGCCCTCTCCTGGGACTTTGTTCCCAAGTTAGGCAGTTATTTAAAATTGAGCAATTGCACTGTCTTTTTCTCTAATGGTTATCATTTCAAAAACTCATGGCACTTAAAAAAAAACACAGAGAATAAAGCAAACCTACTTCAACTGGTCAGTGCACTCCCTTGAAACAGCAGATACTTTTCTATCTATCTATATTTGGATATAAGTATATATTTAGATTCTATCCTAGGGACCTGAGTGTTTTGCTCTATGAAAGCACATGCTCTTCTATTAGTCATCTTAAGAATCCATTTTTCCCTTCTCCTTTCAAAAAAAAGCATAAGGGCTAAGAAAAAATTAATAATTTGATCAAGAGCAGATAACCAATAAGAAAATATCACTGCAAATCAAGTTCCTTGAGTCCTTGCGTCCATCCCCCCACAAAAGATCACTGCCTACGCACAAAGCCCTCCTTGGTCCCTGCGATCAAAATTAACCCTGCCTTAGGAGAAAGAATAAAATCTTGCCATGTGCAACAATGTGGATGGAACTGAATATCTGGAACTTGAGAAACTTAACAGAAGACCATGGGGGAAGGAAAGAGGAAAAAATAGTTTCAAACAGAGAGGGAAGGAAACGATGAGAGACTCTTAAATACAGAGAAAAAACTGAGGGTTCCTTGGGGGATAGGAAAGGGGGGAAATGAGTAATGGGCATTGAGGAGGGCACTTGTTGGGATGAGCACTGGGTGCTTATGTAAGCAATGAATCATGGGAATCTACCCTCAAAACCAAGAGTATACTGTATACAGTGTATGATAACTAACTTGACAATAAATTATATTTAAAAATTAAAATAAAGTAATAAATCAGTCTCTTAAAAAAACTTAACCCTGCCCTTCCTTTGTGTACCCACAACATATTACTTGAGACTCTTTTTAACGCTTATTTTATTCTGATGTGCATTATATTACTTAAATGTCTGTCTCCCCCATTATTCCTTGAATATCGTGTCAGAATATCACCAAGTCACACTGAATAGAAACCTCCTCATTTCTCAGTTTAAATCTCTCTAAAGTCTCCTAAAATGGGAAAAGATGTCTACTTGATATTTATGTTCTTTGAATAGCTCCTTGTACAATGATTTCATTAAGGGGGTTCTTAATGAACCTTAATGAAACTGTGAGATCATCAGTTAAACCATACGAAATGGCCACTTGAGTAAGAATTCTATTACACTGACCCAAATGCATTTTAGAAACCCACAGTTCAGTGTTAGCTTTTTTTTTTTTTTTTTAACTATAATGGGCTCTCCTATCAGGCCCTTCACGTTCAAGTAATCTTGTCAACATTTTATATGGCTCAATTTAATAATTTTCACCAAAGAGCTTTAAATATATAGAAGTATATTCATTATAAAAGCACTATTTGAAAGTAATTTCCTCCCGTCTCTTACATATTTGATTATTTAAAAAATTAACAGGGTGAGGGAGCCAGTTACTTGTGAAGAAAATGAAAGGGTGGAGCAATGGTTCTTAGACTTTGGGGGTATTTTAGAACCTTTGAAAACATGGACATACTTCCCAGAAAAATACACACACACACACACACACACACACACACACACACACATGCCATTTTGCAAATAATTCCAGCAAGTTAATAGATCTTTCCAACTTCACAAAGCCATCAATTAATAAATCCTTTTCCAGAAGATTAAGAAAGTGTTGAGTGTTTGTCCAGTAATTCCAGTCATTTCCCAATTTTAGAACCAGAGGACAAAAAGTAATCTGTTTGGGGATCTCCCCCAGTCCAAAAATTACTAAATGGTTGCTTCTCTTTGCCTGTATAAATAGAATTAGACTGGGAGATATAAGGTATGGTCCAAGCTGTATATGAGGAGGATTAATAATTACACTAAGACAATAGAGCTAAGAAAACATTATCATTAAATATTAAATATATCAGACTTCTATTGTCCAGATGACAATACCAATTTTTAATTTTCCACAAAGCAACAATGTTCACCATTAGTGGGGCGCCTGGATGGCTCAGTTGACTAAGGTTCAAATTCTTGATCTTGCCTCACGTAGTGATTTCATCTTCCGTGAGTTCCAGCCCCAAGCTGGGCTCTACACTGACAGAACTGTGCCTGCTTGGAATTCTGTTTCTCCCTCTCTCTGCCTCTCCCCTGCTTGTGCATGCATGCTCTCTCTCTTCAAATAAATAAATAATTTTGAATGATGATTTTTAATCCAGATTTATGGTTTTCTCTGCCTTTTATATTTCAATTGGAGTAAGTCAGTTGAATTCTATAAGACTCAGTCTTCTCACCAGAAGGAGGAGCATTTGGAAATGCTTTTTAAAAAATATTTTTAATGTTTATTTACTTTTGAAAGACAGAGACAGAGCATGAGCAGGAGAGGAGCAGAGAGAGAGGAAGACACAGAATCTGATGCAAGCTCCAGGTTCTGAACTATCAACACAGAGCCGGATGCAGGGCTTGAACTCACAAACTGTGAGATCATGACCTGAGCTGAAGTCAGATGCTTCACCAACTGAGCCACTTGGGTGCCCTGGAAATGCTTTTTATCAGAAATGTTTCTAAGTTTCCTAAGCTTTTTTCTAAGGGGGAAAAAAGGACTTAAAATCACAGTATATTTGTAAAAGTCAAATAAACCTTTAATGAAAATTGGTGAAAAGTCACTAATAGCTTACAGTCAACCAAAATCTAATTTTCAAGCATAAATTGTTAAAATGTATTATTACTGATAACCACATAACTAACATATATGGAGTATTTACTATATGCCAAGCACTAAGCTAAACACTTCGTGTATTTTCTCATGTAATTATCACACAGAGGTAGGTATCTTAGTCCTACTCACTGATGAGGAAAACAGAATTTAGACACTTGATTGCGGTTACACTGCTAGGGAATAATAGAGTCAACGTCAAAAGCCAGTCCGACTACAGAGCTTGAGCTCTTCGTTGCTAAATTAAAGCTAATGAGTTTACCAAGTAATGTCCCTGCTTTGAGCTTAGCTGTCAACCAGTAGTCCTGGCCAGGAAAAACAAAAACAAAAACAAAGCATGCTACACTTCTTAGGTGTCATAAAAGAAACCTCTTTCACAATCTCTTAATTTTTTATTATCACAGTAAATAATAAAATTCACTCTCTTGGTTTAGATAGGTAGAATATAGTATATTCAATTATTGTTAGTCCATATTAAAAATGTCGTCTGTTGAGACCACTTATATAAGGAATGGACTACATCCCTGAATATGAAATAGCTGCAGTTGTGAGGGATATGAGTCCATCTGAGAGATTTTTTTTTAATGACAACCTAAAAATTACATTCTATAATTTTACATCTAGTACTTAGGACCACGTTCTGGTGAAGTGGTTTTAAAAATCTTAAAATATAATACTTTTAATGCTTATTTATTTTTGAGAGAGAAAGAGAGAGAGTGTGTGGGTGCGAGCATGGGTGGGAGAGAGAGAGAGAAAGAGAATCCCAAGGAGGCTTTGCAATGCCCAAACCCACAAACCATGAGATCATGACCTGAATCAAAATCAAGAGTAGTATGCTTAGCCAACTGAGCAACGCTGGCACCCCTAAAAATCTTAAAATATAATTTAAGTGTGAAATTGTCAATTACCTTCAGTATTGAGAAGCTGCATTAGCACAACACATAGTTCCTACTAATGCCATTTTAAAGACCCCACCTTTTATTACTTAAATATAAAAAAAAGTCTTAGTCCCCAGTGGATTTTTAAACCTAATGATAGATTTAAATATCTTAACCTTGAAATGTAATATTGTAAATTAACATGCAAGATTATAATGCAGATTTTCCTGAAGATATTTAGAAAAGTCAAGCAAAATTTGGGAAATGACATTTCATTAAATAATCAGAGTGAATCACTTTACCAACACTTAAAATTGCTGAGGACTATGCCATTTTTGATGCTCAGCACTATACATTAACTACACAGCTAAAAAACATAAACAATCACAGGGTGTCTGCCTGTAATTGCCCTTCTGTCCTTGCGTGAAACAGCCAATTTAGGTCTGGGACAAGGCAGAAAAATAACAACAACAAAAAATTTTCAGAATAGAAACCTTTCAAGACCCTGAGGATGTTGCAGTAACTTATTCTGACATTTTATTAGCTCCAAAACATTTACTATTAGTTGTATAAGTGCTTTGTATTCCCTATGAAATTTTAAGCACTCAACAACATGGAAGATCTCTTAAGCAAATGTGTGATGCTAGCAAAATAACAATAATATCAGATGTAAATATTAAATTAGTCTATAATATTAGTGCCTAAAAGCTATAAACTTTAGGAAATATCTTAGAAAGGACTTAAGTTTTCATGCCTTTCATCTAGCATGTAACTTAAGTTCCCATAAATCTCAATACTAACAAAAATTAGAACCCATTTATTTTTTCCTACAATTATGCTGAGAGTAGTATAAACTTCCATTTGGAATTCATTGGATGTATCCCAAATTATGTAATTAAAGCTAAAAATAACAAACATTTGTCCAAAATGTACCTAATAGAAAACCAAAGCTGGAGATAAATTGACTTGAAAACTATATCAAAAAAGGCCCAAAATCAAGGGTATCTTTAAACACAGGCCAGAAATCCTATTAAATCAAAGGAAAAACTTGAAGGATGCTTTAGCACCACTATCCAGAAACTTGAAAGCAGCTGGTACAGGAAGAATAGAGGGAGATTTCTTCAAAACCACCCACATGGTGGCTGTCCCCCTCCTCCCAGGTCTGCCCATGGAGACCAGCTTCCTGCTCCAGCATGAGGAGCGCACAGTGCATATGGAAAACTGTGGAGTCAGCCAAATTCCCACCCACCTCAGTTCCTCTCCTCAGCAGCTCCCTGACAACCCACAGAAACCAATCGGTTCAATGTGATGGCAAGATGAAAGCCAGGACCCACTTCTCCTGCAAATGGAAATCTTCAGCAACATTGCAGAGACTCAACCATCCCACAGAGCAGATGAAAGAGACATCAAGAGTTTTAAAAAGTGAAAGTTGAAAAGGTGCATTTTATTAGAAAAGAAGATTTGGGGCATGAAAGAATGGAGGTTTTATATGCAGATTTTTTACAGTATAGTACTATAAGTGTAATTTCTCTTTCTTATAATTTTCTTAACATTTTCTTTTCTCTACATTGTTTTATTGTAAGAATACAGTATATAATACATATAACATATAAATTATGTGTTAACTAACTGTTTATATTATCAGGAAGTCCTCCAGTCAACAGGTTATTGTAGTTGAGTTTTGGGGGAGTCAAAAGTTATATGTGGGTTTTTGACTCCACAAGAGGTTGGCACCCATCACCCCTGTGTTGTTCAAGAGTCAACTGAGGTCACACAAAGGAAACTAATGTGAAAAATGAAATCCCTTTCAAAGGTGCTAGGAGAGTAAGAAAATAAGCTGAGTAATGTAAACAAAAATTAAAATTTTGTCTGTCCAGAATCATTATTGAATGAATTATGGTATGCAGAGTATTTTGGAGAGCAGAGGTATATCCTTTAATACACATTTAAAACATGTTTAACAAGATGTGGTATATATATATACAATGGAGTATTACATGGCAATGAGAAAGAATGAAATCTGGCCATTTGTAGGAAAGTGGATGGACCTCAAGGGTGTCATGCTAAGGGAAATAAGTCAGGCAGAGAAGGACAGATACCATATGTT
>NC_043700.1:104892888-104903677 GCF_006229205.1 Suricata suricatta | reverse complement strand
TCATAAAAATATAGGGAAAAGTATCTGATTGGGGGGGGGTTGAAGTAAAGCCCAGAAATCAATACTTTTTAAAAACTTTCTCAGGTGATTATGATTCACAGCTAGTTTCATGAACCAAGAGTGTAAGAGTAAGAACATTTGCCTGACCATTAGTATTTGGGTAACTTTGTTTCTAATAGTTGTGCATGTACTCAATACACATTGATTGGGCATCTAATATGCCCTATTACTGAGCACCTAAAATGGGCTTTGGTATATGAAGAAGAATAAAACATGGTCAAATACTTGATATTCCAATAGGGAGCCAAATACATAATTATGGTGCAGTGAGTCAATCCAATAACAGGATGTCGTGAAAATCAATCGCTGGACAGTGAAAGACCTCCTATCTTAGCCAGGGCTTCCTGGAGGAGATGGCATCTGAGGTGAGTCATAAAGGTTGAGATATTAGCCAAGTGAATTTGGAATGAGAATGAGAAGGGAGAAGGGGGTGATGTGCCAAGTCTCCCCCTAATTATACATACAGTATCGAGAGTTGATGGTAGAATGTAGGGAAGGAATGGATAGGAGTTTAAGTTCATCTTGCAGGCAGTGGAAAGCTGTTGCAGCATAAAGTCACCGTTAGACTTACATTTCAGTCAGATGTCTCTGGCTGGAGAAGTAGTACATAAATTTAAGAAGGATAAGAAATGAAAGGAGAAAGAGGACTTAGGAAATTGCTGGGAAAATTCCAGGCACACGATATCAAAGGTCTCACATAAGGCAATGAAAATTGATATGGAAAGAGGGGACACATTTGAGGAAAATGGAGACAAGGATGATTCTGCCCACCAGCAAGACCATAAGACAAGTAATGTATCCTTTCCAAATGTTCATCAATAAAATGTGAAGCCTAGATGGCCTTTAGGAGAACTTCTAATTCTAAAAGTGTATGAATCAGTACAAAACAGATTATTTTGTTATGCAATGATGCCTTCAAAGCCTCTTAAAACTGACATTACACTAAGTGACTCCTGGACATTTGAAGTTCACATATCTGTTTTCTAAAATATTGCTAAGTTCCCTCTTGGTGTTAATTTATCCATTGTAATAGTAGCTGCTGACAGCATGTCTGTATATAGCACTTCTTCCCTCTTCTAAGTTTTCTATTTCAGATGTATACTGTAGGTGCGAAAGTTAGGTAACTAAATAATGTCCCTCTCTTCTGAACTCACAACACTTCATTTGTAATTCCCTGTGACATTTCTTCATTCTACACTGCTTTGCTCGTAGTTGTGTAAATGCTTTCTTTGCCTTCTTAAAGTTTAAGCAACTGAGAATAGGTCTCCATAATATTCTCTGTGCCCTTCTCCCATAAATGACTCTGTGCACAATCACACTGCACACGGAACTTAAATGATACATAGATGTCTTTTTGCACCAAGATTGTTAAAATTGTGAATAGGTTATGAATAAACAGACTGAAGACCAAAGCAGCATTTTTTTCCTGAGTAGGGTACTATAGGTTCAAAAGATTTTAGAGTTTTACAGGAGACCTTGTGCTTAGTTCCTTGTTTTTAATTGTGTTCTAGACAGATGTTTTTAAGAAGCAGAGACACAGAACAGCAAAACATCATTAACACAGAAAAACCTGAAGATACTCAAGTACACTTTAAGGAAAAAAAGCAACTATCAGATGATGGATAGATAGATAAATAGATAGATAGATAGTGGTGGCCTCTGCTTGTATACATAATGAATTGCTGAAAACCTATGTGAGAGTTAAGTGTGTACGTTTTAGTTACAAAAATCTTTTAGTCCCATATGTCTCATAGGTGCAATTTGAAAACATATGTCTAACAACTTCTATCAACTCTTTACTCTTATCTTCCCTGGTAATTGAACAAGTTAAAGCTAAATAGTGTATTGTTGATGCCAAAATTGTGCCATTGGGGACACATTTTATTTATAAGTGCCATCATGTGTGCTGTTGTGTTCAGCAGCTGGAGAATGATTCTTTTGAGCCATTAGAGGAAGAGGGCCAATAGACCAGTGTGGCCCCATCACCTTCTATTCAATCAAAAAGAAGAATAGCTATTCTATTCAATTGAATTTTGATATAACATTTTTATAGAGATAAGAAGCAGTATGCTAGAAAAATAGAAGTTCCTGTTGAAGCGTATATAAGAGTATGTATAGGCCTCATAAAGTTTATTGCAGTTGAACAAAGTCAAAATCAAAAGACATGTCTCCAATATTTTGGTCTTAGCTTACTCAATACAAGATGGGAATTTTCCAAAGATATTTTAATTGAAAACTGAACAGAGCAGGCAGCCTCAAAATGAGCATAGGTATGAGATGAGTTTTACAGGGTAAGCCTTTTAATGCAAACCTAATCAAAATTTAGATATAGATGAATAAGCTCAAACATCGATTATGTACCTACTATATACCTGGCACTTGGTAAAGCACAAAGGATAACAGTGGACCTTCTCTCTAGAAACATGTATTTCAGTTACAGAAAGGAACAGAGAAACAAAGGAGTTACTATAATGTGGTAATTGCTAAGAAAGAAATATACACATATTATTGGCTTACTAATAGACTTGATGGAATACTTCATTTAAATCTACTAATTTTTCCTTTCCCCTCAGTCTTAGCAGCATTTATTTTCCAGTTGGCAAATACATGGCATTTGTTCCAGAGCTCACATTTCCCTTGCCATGGCAATCATTCCTTCCTAAAAAGTTCTCAAAAGTCAGCTTATACAGTGTACCAGGCTGTCACTAAGAGTAACTGGCACAGGAGATGAAACCCATCTTCTTCCTTTATGTGGATTTACCTCCACTACTACCATATTGGCAGATGCTGATTCAGCATAAGTTCTGATTGATTGCAGCCAAAAACACATACTCTTGAATTTCCATTTCACCTTTTGGTATTCCCTTTTGAGCCAACCAACTCAGGGTCTAAGCTCATCTGTAGAGCAGAAATAACCATGGGTTTCCCATATGCAATGAAAAAATCACATACACCTCATGTTGTTAGTTCTATTCATATAACATTAATACTAATGAATATGTTTCGATTTTGTGTGTAAGTGCCAATCAAACCCATATATTGCAAATATGAAAACTGAGGATTAGAGAGAGTCAGGTTTGGAATTCAGGCAAAGTCAAGGCTCTGGATTGTTAGCTTGTAGCCTCACTACCTCCACTTCTCCAGATCCTTCTAAATGTTTCCAGGCAAGGGCAGCACTCCTCTGAGAAGTCCTTAGGTTTTTGTTTGTCTGTCTGTCTGTTTGTTTGTTTTTTAAGTCTTTAGTTTTCTTTATATGCTATATTAAACATACATTCAGATTAAAGACTTACTCAGGAAAACACACACAGGAAAGCAAGTAGG
This sequence comes from Suricata suricatta, assembly GCF_006229205.1. Taxonomy (NCBI): domain Eukaryota; kingdom Metazoa; phylum Chordata; class Mammalia; order Carnivora; family Herpestidae; genus Suricata; species Suricata suricatta. The sequence goes on along the minus strand of NC_043700.1, from coordinate 104,900,296 downwards.
ACAAAAATATTAACGTCTGGCCAATTTAGGAGAAAGCTCTCTTGATATTCATTGTACTATACCTGCAACTTTTCTGAAGATTTGAAACCTTTCAAAATAACAAGTTGGAGACAAAAGAGTAATAGACCTCATTTTCACTGAATTAATGACTCTTATAGATGCCCTAGAATACTAATAGAATAATTTGTATGTCCATTAAACCATTTTTAAAAATTTGAAGAGGGTGGAGAAAATAAACTTAGGTAATTTAAATTAAATGATAAAGGAATATGCAGATAAGAAAACTGCTTCTATCTTTTTACTTTTGAGAATTAACCTCCCCAATAAGAAGAACTTAACCAAATGGAATAAATGCAAAGGACAGCAGCCAAGACACACAGGCTAGATCTAGAGGCAGGCAAAGTCATATGGAAATCATAGAATTTTAAAGCAGGAAGAGGTTTTTTTAAATTTTCTACATCAACCTGCTCATTTTACTGATTATGGAACTCAATACCAGACTTGAAATGAACTATCCAAATTTTTTGCAGTCTAATAGCAGCAAAACTACTCATTTCTTCTGTATCTCAGTTACAGCCTGTATCATCCTAATTCCTTTAGTAAGTGATAAAGCCATCCCAAGATGGCTTATGAGAAAAGGGGTTGGCAGGGGTGGGGGCGGGAGAGAAGAACATTATGGTGACAGATTCATTGGCCAACATAACTGGAAAAGGTACATGGGGTAACCAAGTTTTAGAGGAAATGGCTAAAATTGTTCCTCTCTCAGCCATGTATTCCACTAGGTCAACTTCATTATTAGGCTTTGTAAGGTGGTTCTCCTATAGTTCCAAGTTCATATCATCATCACACACCAATCCTGTAGACACAATTTTGCTTTTCATATAATACAAACAAAAGTCCCAGAATTGAATTTTATTGACTCTGACCAGCGTGACTTGGGTCAAGTGCCCATCCTTGAACCAATCACTGTGGCCACGGGAGGTTACAAGGGTGAAATGCATTTGATTTACTTAGTAAAGGTCATATTCTCTGGTCCTGGACTCAGGAGTAAAGTCATATTCACCAAAATCACAGACTGAGAGTGGGAGAAAGTTGGATCAATAAAAAAAGCTGGGATACTGTAAATGCAAGAAGTAGATACAGATAACAAATGGCAAAATCCAAAAGATCTATTACATCTGTCCATAAGTAACAGAGAAAAAAAAAAAAAAGCTAACAGAAGATAAAAATTGCCTTTTAAAAAACACCTGGGGTACCTGGGTGACTCAGTCTAGTCAGTTAAGTGTCCAATTCTTGATTTCGGAGGTCATGATCTCATGGTTCACGGGATCAAGCCCTGTGTTAGGCTCCAGGCTTGTAGCATGGAACCTGCTTGGGATTCTTTCTCTCCCTTTTACTCTGTCCCTCCATTACTCTCTCTGTCTCTCTCTGTCTCTCTCTGTCTCTCTCTCTCTCTCTCTCTCTCTCTCTCAAAATAAATAAATAAACAAAAAGAAAAAGTAAAATCACCCAAAAAACTGTCTTGAAGGGAAAAGAAAGACTAATCTGTTTTCTTGTACTTCAGGAAAGAACAAGGACAAATAGGCAGAAAAGAAAAGGATACATTTTCAATTCAGTAGATGTAAAGAACTTTCTAACAATTAAAGACATCCAGTAACTGAACAGGTGGCATCATGAAGTAATGAGTTTCCCATAGTTAGAAGCCTTCAAGCAGGAGGAGGGTGACCATCTGTCAAGAATGCTATAGAAGGGATCCCTCTCCTGGGTGGGAGGTTGCTCTAAACTGCCTGTTAGATCCCTTCCAACTCTATGATTCTAAATTCTTGAGAACAGCATGAATAAAAGATCCAAACTCATTCAAGAACTAAATTATTCAACAAAAGGTAATAGAACTTTCAGCTATGAAGTTGAGTCAACCAGACTTTGGGTGCCAGCCATTTCTGTTTATAAGGAAAACAGATAAAAATCTTTGAAAATGATTATTTTTATTTTTTAAGTTTATTTATTTTTGAGAGAGAGAAAGTGCACATGCAAGCAAGGGGCGTGTGGGAGGGTGGGCTTGCTGAGTGCCTTTGCTAATATCACCTAGCATTATATTAAATATATTTATACACTGATTTAAAAAAACTTCATCATTACCATTTTAACACCCTTTACATGTAATTGTGTTGGTGTATCATATTTACTCAGCCATTTCCCTACTGTAGGGCATTTAGGCTTCTTTGAACTCCTCACTATAGTTCTACTATGAACTTCTTTATACACACAGACTTCTTCCCTTTTGAACTGTTTCCTAGATCTGAGGTTAGTGGGTCAAAGGGTGTGGATATTTTTATGGTTCTGCATATGTACTGCCAAAAAAAATGTCATCAGTTTGCAGTGCTACTAGCAACAGCTGAGTTTAACCATTTTCCTAAGGCATTGTCCACATTAGGTTCAATTCAGTATTTTAAAAGTTGCTAACATATATTAAGTGGTACTGTATAATTATTCACATTTCCTTTTGTGCCCCCCCACTTGTGAATTAGAATAACCTTCTCAATTTTTTTTTCTTTTAAACAAAACATAATTCTTAATCTCCATTCCTACTGTAAGGAAAGAACTCAGCAGCGCATGTAGATGCAAAGTCACACCAGAAGAGAATAAAACAGTGTTAAAGTAACCAAATTTGGCCCTAGTTGCAATCCGCTCATACTAAGCCCCATGTTAGCAAACTAAAACTTGACTAAATTTCTATGCTTGGCTCTCCCAGGAAATGAAGGCCTAGATCAACCAATCACCACTTGCCTACACAACACAAGTTACCTAACCCAGCTCCAAACGTCCCTTTACTCCAGTCAGCAAATGCCCAGTATAACTTCTTGCTTCTGCTCACTTTGGTCTATAAAACTCTCTTGAATTGAAAAATTCTTTGGTGCTCCTTTCTATCTGCTATACTAAATGCTGTTCAATTCATAAATCGCTGAATAAAGCTATTAAGATCCTTTAAATCTACTTGGTTGAATTTTGTTTCTTAACAACAGAAAGTTTAAAAATTAATTCCAGCAAGAAGGACAAATTTCTCTTCCTCTGACTCAGAGTGGACTCTCTGGGAATTCTAGGGAACACTGAGCAAGCAAGTACTGGTTCAACATGGCTCTGATGTAGCTTCCTGAAATTGAAAGAATGATAAAGAAAGTGAGAGTTCTCCAGTAAGTTCCCTTTCCTTTAAATTCATATGTATCAGGGTACCTGGGTGGCTCAGTCAGTTAAGCATCTGACTTCAGCTCTGGTCATGATCTCATGGTTCATGGGTTCAAGCCCCATTGTAGGGCTCGCTCAGTGATGACAGCTCAGAGCCTGGCGCTGCTTCGGATTCTGTCTCCCTCTCTCTCTGCCCCTCCCCCACTCACACGCTCCAGCTCTCTCTCTCTCTCTCTCAAAAATAAACAAACATTAACAAAAATTTTTTAAATAAACTCATATATATGAATCCAGAAACCATACTTTTGCCTGGGATTTGGGGTAAGATTCCAAACATCTCAAAAATAATTCCCCACATCTCAAAAATAATTCCCCATACTGAAGGCCCTGCTTAAAAAAAAAAAGAACATAAAAATATATAAGTAGCAAAAATTAGAACACAGGAAACATAAATTTTAAAAAATCACAGTTTTGTGAAAAACTGAAAATGAAGTTTTCACAAATAACTGCACTAGTTTTTCTAAGATTACATTACTAAATGATTACACACCGCTCTGATTTGTTCATTTTCCTCTCTAAAAAGACATCCAACTAAGAGTGGAAGAACATTAAAAATGAGATATTAAAGGTGTGAAAGTGAGAGACTAAAAGCCCTTGTTCCCACAGCAACTACACAAGACACATTTGTACCACATAGGCTAGTCCTCAGACAGGCAACAGTTTCTTGCCACTTATTAATTTCTGGGAAAACACAAGGTAAATACACAAATAAAATCACACTAAACTACACACAATTTGAGACCAACATGTTATAGTTGCCTAGGTAACAGCAAATATATTTGCCATGGGAAACTGGCAATAATAGCTTTATGTGTGTATTACCCACATCGCGCAGCCCAGTGAAAGTAGCCCCCCTCCCATATGATGTGGTTCAAACTTGAATAATGTCTTTTTCACAAAATGCTACTATGAGATTTTTTTTAAAGAGGTGATTCCCTAAATATCCAGGAAAGACCAAAGTCTCTATAAACGAAAGAATCACAGTTTAAAGGGAAACTCACTCACTAAATGAAAGCTAGACAACACCAAGAAAAGGGAAATGTGACATCAGTTATGGGCAAGAATGAGAAGATTCTGGCTACCTTTGGTAGGAGTTCTTGGGTTTTGCCAGATAAGAAGACTAGAATTTGAAAGAGAATAAAATGGAAGCTTCTTAAGAGTAGGGATCTCAATCTAGGCCTAATGCCTCGTGATGTTCAATAAATACTTGTTAAATGACTGAATAGAATTCCCAAAGAAGCCTGAATCTCTGAAAGAACAGATAGTATATTCTAGATGAAAGAATTTCTGTACAATTTGACCGCCAAGTTAAACAAAAGTAAGCTCTATATTACTCTTTTCACCTGCCCTGCTATATACATTCTGTGCCTTCTGAGTCCTCATGTCTTTAAGGAATTTCTCTTCACGCTTTAGCCTGACCGAAGAGTGCATAGCTGCTGGACTTCTCACATTACCAGACAAGAGCAGAAAGAGGGAAAACTTCAAAATGTGCCGTAAGCTCCAAAGAGTTGGCAACAAAAGGCGAATGCTCTCTGTGCCACCGTATATAATCATAGAGGCTTTGTGAAACATACATAAGGCCACTTTTTATAGAAACACTACTAAAAGCCAAAGCAGAATGTCAAGAATGAAAATGTTGTCATTAGAGAAAAGCAACGAGGCCTATCAGGAATGTTTTTGGCTTCCCATTGGGACATTTGTTTCTGATTATATATATATGTGTGTAATATTAAATACTTTCTTCTAGGTTTTTAAAGGCTTTTAAGAAAAGCAATAAACCAAATTCACATTTTCTCGTTTCTATAGTGCTGATTCCAAAAAATAGGAAGTAAGTCGTTAAGCTTTTAAGTTTCTATTTTAATTCCCTCTCTGAGCCTGAAGACATTTTAATAGAAATCCCAAATAACTCTTATTCTCCTCCATACAGAGGCATATTCATTTTCTACTGATGAATAGCCTGATATTTTATCTATACAATAGTCTATCATTTTCTCAAAGAACAGATAAAAGATATAAAAAGCTTATTTTCAAATGTCCATCAATTTCCTTTCAACAAAATGGGTAGGGCAGTTTAATATGTGTTTTCTAACACCACCAAGCAGTTAACTTGAGTTCTGACACTCTCTACCTGGAGATAAGATCACAGACCTCATACCTTAAGAGCTCAGTGCCACAGACTGCCCTCCTTTTGATGCCAACTCCAAGTCCAGGTTGTTACCTGTGCTTTTGACCAACTGGCTCTAAAATGGAGATTTCCATGACCCCATCCTTGGTTCAATTAATTTGCTGGAACAGTTCACAGAGCACAGAGAAACTTTTACTAGCTTATTATAAAGGATAATGTAAAGGATAATATAAAGGATACAGATAAACAGCCGGATGTACAGGCACATAGGGCAAGATAGATTGGAAGGGGCAATGAGCTTTCATGTTCTCTGTGCAAACCACTCGCCCTGCACATTCAGATCTTTACTAACTCACAAGCTCCCAGAACCTCTGTCCTTTTGGGCTTCCATGGAGGCTTCATTACATAGACATGATAGATTAAATCATTGGCCATCATTGATTGATTCAACTTCCTACACCTCTCTACCCTCCTCCAGTTCAGGGGGTGGGACTAAAAGTTCTAACACTCTAATTACCAAGTCTATTATCCAGGCCACTAGCCCCCCATCCATACTTAACTAGGGGCTTTCCAAAAGACTGCTCATTAGTATAACAAAAGACACGTTCCGGCTCTCCCCACTTAGGAAATTCCAAGGTTTTAGGAGCTCTGTGCCCTGAAAGGGATGATAGTCAAATATATGGTTGACCCCTGAATGACACAGGTTTGAACTGTGCAGGTCTATTTATCTGTGGATTGGATTCTTTATGGTACTATCAGGTATCTTCTCTTTCCTATGATTTTCTTAGTAACATATTCTTTTCTCTAGTGTACTCTATTATAAGGATACAGTATATGATATGTATAGTGTACGAAATACGCTCATCAACTATTTATGTTGACTTCAAGTCAACAGGAGGCTGTTAGTAATTAAGCCTTGGAGGAGTAAAAGTTATACGCGAATTTTTGATTGTGCAGGTCAGTGTCCCTAACCCCTACGTCCTTCCAGGGTGAACTGTATATTTTTATTATAAATTGCAATATCACAGGTAGTAAGGAAAATATTTATAAACTAGTTGTATCCCCGTTACCATCCACTAAAAGAGACATACTCTTGCCCATTTCTAGAAATATACACAAAGGCAGATACACTACCAAATGCTCCCAAGACTCCAACAACCAACACACACCAGAGAAACACTTAACAGAGCCAAAGACAAAGACCTTCAGAGAGATACTAGACGGGAGACAAAAGGAACAAAAGAGGCAGAGAAATGTGTATTACTTGCAAAGGTCGCAGGGCTACTCAGGACAGGTATCCAGCAGCACAGCCAGGCACAGCCCAAGTGCCAGGCAAGAGCAGAGGTACCCCTCTGGAGCGTAACTGTGTGTTACACACACACCCCAATGCACACGCTTTCCTCTCTCCCTCACAAACACAGCCTCTTACATACACACACTTTACTCACACTCTCCTTTACTAACACTTTCTCACACAGTCACACACGTACAAACTCTTCTAATTTCTCTGTTATGTATAATCACTCTCACACACTAACAATCTCGCACACACTCACAATCTCATACACAGACTCATTTTACACGCTCTTTCATACGCATACGTACAATCTGCTAATGTACATAGTCTCGGACACACAGTCTTACAAACCCGCGCGAACACACTCATCTATTTTAGAGCACGCGCGCGCGCGCGCACCCCCCCATACACACGCCCCCGTCGGCTCCGCCCCTGCCGTGGCCCCTCCCCCGAGGGCGCTCCGCCCAGGGGCCGGGGCGGGGCGAGCCAGTGACAGGAGAGGCCGGGCCGGGCTGGTACTTCTAGCACCCTGGCCGGTGGGGCGCGCCTGGGAGGCTCCTGTCTGTGGCCGCGCGGCGGGTCTCAGGGCGGCGCTCCGCTGACGGCGGCTGCCTGGCGTTTCACGCGTGGCCCTCCGGCGGCCGTCCCGGTGGCGGGAGTTGGCTACGGGATGTGCTCGGCCGGGGAGCTGCTTGGCGGCGGCGGCAGAGGCAGCGGCGGGGAGCACGACGAGAACGGGGACG
>NC_043700.1:104865316-104892788 GCF_006229205.1 Suricata suricatta | reverse complement strand
CGCTGGAGGAGCGCGAGCAGGTGAGCGGGAAGGGGCGGCGCGGCCCGGACAGTTTCCCGAGCCCCACCCGGCGGCGGAGGGAAGTGGGCGGGCGAGCGGCGCCTGTGCTCCGCTTGGCGTGGGGCGCTGGTGGCCGCGGCGCTCGGGAGAGCTTCCTCGCGGAGAGGTTAGACGGCGCGCTCGGGGCCGGACTTCGGGGTCGTGCGGCAGCGGTGGTGGCCGGCGCCCCGGGATCGCGTGCCTGCCGGGGTCACCACGGCCGCGGTCCCCAGCAGTCGGGCAGAGGAGGCTCAGGCTGGCGCCCAGGGCTCTGTGGAAGTACCCTCCATAACGGGCACCAATCCAGAAGCCTTCCATGTAAACACTTATTTTTCCAAGTTCAAGTCCTTACCCCTGTGCTGTGCTGTAGCGGACAGCTGATCCCTTCCTGCCCTCCATCTTGGCATTTCTGAGCACGCACCTAGCGCCTCTGAAAGGTGTGGGTGTACTTCTCTAGATATGCGATCAGTGTCTGGAGGCATGTGTAGGAGCGAGCATTACAATAGATACCTTGACAGGGACTCTCCTAGAGCGGGTTCTTCATACGAACACTGACGAAATTTAAACTTAATGTTAAAAGTGAAAAAGCAAGAAACCTGCTTTCAGTTAGCACCAAAGAGAAAGAAGTATTAAGAGGACAGCTGTCATAAGGGAAAGGAGAAGTTGGGTAATTTTTGAAACTCTTTGAAATCGTTCTCACTCGATGAAGTATAGACAGTAGGCATTACAACATATCAGATGTCTTCAAGATTAGGCAAGAAATTAAGGAGCAGGAATTCAAATGATTATTTGCCTTTGCTACAGCCTATACTGTTGGGACAATCAATTGATATCTGTCCCCTCTCATTATTCTTCTCCATCTGTCCTTTTTGTCACATTTCACAAACTCCAGTATCATCATTAAATGCATTAATAGATAAAGTATAACTTCTGGTATTTCAGCATTTCACTTAGAAAACAGAAATACCATTGTGTGGCACACACAAAATATGCCTTAGCATTGGGCTATATAAGAGAAGCAAATAATTGGTCACTAGGAGATCTTCCTGATTCCGTTCCTAGAGCTCCCCTCTACCGTACCAGGACTCAGTAGCTAACAGGCTTAGTTTCCTCTGGCTTTTAGCTGATCTGGAAAAGTGAAGAAAACAGCAACAGGAATTCCACTGGTGGTGGTGGTTAAGGTGGGCACGAATGAACTGAGGTTCTCAAAGTAAATTTTCAAATGGTTTTAAGGGAGCATGTAAAATATCACTTGATTTACACGTCTGTGGATTTTGTATCATGAATATCTCTGGTCTTATCAAAGTTGCTTATGGTACAAAGAAAAAGGATGAAACAAACAAAAAAAATGAAACATGTAGCCTAGAAAGCATATATTCTATCACTTTGCATACCTGCTTCTGTCATTGCCTGTCATGGAAATTTATTTTCCTGTACTCTTTTGAAATGTTTGGAAATATTACTATAATTTTTAATGTTCATTTACTTTTGAGAGAGAGAGAGAGAGAGAGAGAGAGCTAGAAAGAGTCAAAGAGAGGGAGACACAGAAACGAAGCAGGTTCCAGGCTCTAAGCAGTCAACACAAGAGCCCAACAAAGGGCCTGAATCCATGAACTGTGAGATCATGACCTGAACCGAAGTCAGATGCTCAACTGACTGAGGCACCCAGGTGCCCCTGGAAATATTATTTTTTATTAGATGATATATTTATGTACTCTAAGCCTATACACAATAATTGAAAAATTACCCTTGAGATATGCACTTACTCCTGTATCAGCACCAAAGAACAACTTCTTATCAAGAAACCAAAAATGAACAAAAAGTTGGGCCAACACAATGCATTGGTGTAAGAAGCAAGCTTTTGTGACAAATCATTTATTGGTAATATGATCACAAAGTATGTTTTCTTTTTTTTTTTTTCTCAAATCCTGCAAATGAAGTTTAAATTTGTATGCACTCCCTTTCAATGATGGTAACCACCAATATAAAGACACTTGAGGGGTAGAGCGCCTGGGTGGCTCTGTCCCTTAAGCTTCTGACTCTTGATTTAGGTTTAGGTCATGATCTCATGGTTTGTGAGTTCAAACCCCACATTGAGCTCTGCGCTGACAGCGTGGAGGAGCCTGCTTGGGATTCCATCTCCGTCTCGCTCTGCCCCTCCCCTGATTGCGCTCGCTCTCTCTCTCTCTCTCTCTCTCTCTCTCTCTCTCTCAAAATAAATAAAAATAAACCTAAAAAAAAACTTGAGGGAGGGGTAAATGATTTCTGTGACTATAAAACATACCCTAAGGGGTGGTTTCATTTAGTATTTCTTTAGGGGAGGGACTGTATTTGTTATTTTCAGGGCGCATGACTCCAAATTACAAACAGAATATTTTTGAAAATTTGGTTTGTAAACTAGTTATTTGAAATTGAAAATGAATTTTTCACAGAAACAATGATATGAACAGAAACAAAACCAAAACTAATTAGCTGGAGATGAGGCAGAGGCCATCTTCCCAGTGTCTTTTCTGCTCAGCACACTCACTTGGGGTTCTACAGGCTTTATGGGTGTTGAGGGAGGATTGGCAGCGGCAGCAGCCTCCATGGAGGCGCCTTTCTATCTGGATCAAGGCTCTAGTGGTGTGCTCTTGAACGTGATAGCTCCAGGAGGCGCCTGCCTTTTGCTTTTCCAGCTTTCTCAGTGAGTTTTTTTCAGTCCCTAATTTTTTTGTATTAAATTCCTTCCTATTTCTATCTTCCTCCCAGAGTTTTGCCCTTAGCTGATAATTTGATGAAGCAGATTTCTTCCTTTAACTATTCCCCAGGCTAAAGCTTCCTCCACATGCATCCTCTCCTTCTCTGATTTTTCTTTCCACTCCTGGCTGAGAGGCGCATGCCCTTCCCTCAGCTGGAAAGCTCTTGTAGCACCTTTGACCATACAAAGTCTGTCTTTGGCTCACGCTGTGATACCAGCTTAGAATGTTATCTGTATCTTGGTGTTATTTCATGGAATACTGAAATACTAGTATTAATAGAGGTATTTTCCTAATAACTAAGATATTGTCTGCAGCATTTATTTTATTTTATTTATTTATTATTTTTTTTTTTTTTTACTGTTTGTTTGTCTTTAAATGCCACTTCACCTGAGAGAAAACTAAGTTTCCTCTGTCCTTCTGGCCTGAGTCTCTTCAGGAAGGATGATTGACAAAGGAGGCCTGCTTAACATCAAGTATCCTAAGAAAGGAGGACTTGAAAGAATAGAACAAGTCCTTTAGATGAAGCAACTGTGTCAAGTTTGAAGGAGGAGTACAGCATCTAAGAGATAAGCAAGGGAATTAAAGGGACATGGCATAACTATCCCACATGTATTCATTGTGTGCATGAAAGATGAGTCAAGTAGGTTTACGGCCGTGAACGTCAGGTGGCTTTTTATAAAGAGTGTCTGATCTGCGCCATAGCTGAAAGGCTGAACTTCTCCAGTCCTTTTATTAGGTGCCTACGCATGAATAGCATCTGCTTAGATGTGGCAGTTCACACCCTGAATAACCTGAGATGGCCCTGCTTACCTTCTAGAGCACAGGGTCCCATTATCCTCACACTTTAGAATCATTGTCTTTAGCTCTAAGGTCTTTCTTTATGATTGTTAAAGTAATGTACTCTGGGAAATGTAGGAATATTAAAAAAACTAAAGAAGAGACAAAAACATTTGAAATCCCATTCCGAGTAACATTCTGTCAAAAAATATCAAACACTAAAAAAACACGTCTCAATCGTTTGACACTAGTGCATTCATCTCTCTGTCTCTCATGTATTACCCTACTTGTATGTATACACGCATGTATTTTTAACATGCTTTAATGTAATTGAATTTGCTTTCTTGTTATAACTGTTCAGCATGCTGTGTAATTGTCCAATGTTATCAAACATTATTTCTTAAAATTATTTCTAGAGTTGCCTAATAGTCCACTCCCCTACTACTGTACATTTAAGTTGTTTTAAACATTCTTTTATAATGTTGCGATGAAAATCTTTGCTTGTAAATCTTCACAATTCTAACTTGCAATAGATTTCTAGAAATAGAAGAACTAGATCAATGAGTCAAACTCTTTGAAGCTTCTTGTAACATTCTACAAGATTGCAACCAAGAAAGGTCACACCAGTGCACATTTCCAGGATTGGTGTGTGAGAGTGATGATTGGAAACCAACCCTGCCTCTAATGAATGATATAATTTATAGATTAGTCTTTGCCAAGTCAGTAAGCCAAAATTATCTTATGTTGCAAGATCTTGTTAGAGAGGTTTACTAAACCTTTCATATATTTATTGGGCATTTTTATTTCTTTTTAATCTTCTTTGATCTTTTTTGACATTATTATAAGATATTAATATCTTTTTACATTGATTATATTTTCTCTGCTATTTACTTTATCATTTTGTTTATTATGTTTTTGATTTAGACATGCTTTACATTTTTATTAGCTAACGGAATTTATTTTGGTAATTTCATACACACACATCACACATACATACACCTACATAATATATACACATGTCTATATCTGTTTAGAACATGCTTTCTAATCCTATAGTCAAATATCCACCAATATTTGTGTGTGTGTGTGTGTGTGTGTGTGTGTGTGTGTGTGTATTGATGGGGTATTTTTTCTAATTCTATGTGCTTATTCTCTTTAGATTAAACTTTATGTGTTGTGCGAGGTATGGAGCTAATCTGTTTCTTCCCCCAATCATTGAATAATCCAGTTTCTCCCTGGCTTTACAATCCTTTATAGTAGTTATAAATACTAAAATCTATAATTAAAGTTTTATATTTTTGGTACAGTTGTGAAAGGGATTTTTTTCCCCACAAATCATTCTTTTGCTGCTGGTTTACAGCTACTGGTTTCATATATTTAGTTTTTAACTAGCTGCCTTTCTAAATTCTTTTATTAATTCTAATGCTAATGAATACTAGTATCCCTTGGACTTGATTCTTCTGCATCTTCTAGGTATATAATCATCCAGTCTATAAATAAAGGTTGATTTCGCTTCCTTTCAAATGGTAATGTTTCATTTCTGTTTCTTGCCTTTGTGATGCCTAGAACTTTCAGACCAATGCTGGTTCATAGATGTGTAGGTGAATAAATGAAGAAATCTTCATAAAAGCACTTAAGCACTTGCCAGAGTTTGTTCTACAGGATTATCTGTTTAGAAAAAAAAAAAAAAAAAACAGAAAACAAAACAAAACTTCAGCAGAAAGAAGCATTATGCTTTCTCTTTAATCTGTTAAAAATGTGGTCAACAAACAGTAGGTTCTAGATCCAGAATACCTGGGTTTGAATCCTAACTTTGCCACTTTGGCAAGTTAATTATCCTCTCCAGGTTTCAGTTTATTCATCTGTATAAAAGGAATAATAGTTGTATCAATCTTATAGGATTGTTGGGAGGATTATATGAATTAATAATATGTGGAAAGTACTTAGAGCAGCCCTTAGCACATAATAACCATGTAAATGTTAGCCTTTGGACCTAATTTTCAACTAGAACCCACACTGAAAAGAAAGCTAAGAAATGTCATTCTCAATTTTTCTAGCCTCTGCCTTTAGAAAGTCACCCTAGGAGGAAGGTGCTCCTCGGTTTTAATGTGTTTCACATCATCTCTTTTTAAATGTAGATTGTGATTTCCTTGCTCTGGGGTGAGGCCTAAGATTTTGCATCTCTAACAAGCACCCAGGTGACGCTGATGCCATGTCCTTGTGCCACACTATGCGTGGCAAGGGAATAGAGGATAAGCAAGTCAGTCCGTAGTATTCACCGTATTTGCCCCTTAACAGAGTCGTAGTAATAGGTATGTGTAAGAAAGTTATTTATTCCCTAGACAGGTATATTTGAACTCTTGATGTGGGAGAAGACAACAGTTGCTGTGCCAGTGATTTGTAGTAGGTCCCACAACTAACTGGTACCAAAGACCAGAACCCAGGTCTCCAAATTCTAAAGCCAGTATGTTTTCTTATATGTGAAGAGGCCTCCCACGCAATGGGAGAACAGTCTCTGATAAATCTGCTGCCCTCCCTTATACTGTGGAGTTCAAACTCGATTTTTCTTCATACCTACTTCTTTTCACACTTTAATTATTTATTTATTGTGTCTTACTTATTTAATGGAGGAATTTAGTCTTTTTTTATGTTTTTTATTTCTTTTTGAGAGACAGAGAGAGACAGTGAGAGCAGGGGAGCGTCAGAGAGAGAAGGAGATACAGAACGTGAAGCAGACTCCAGGCTCTGAGCTAGCTGTCAGCACAAAGCCCGACATGGGGCTTGAACCCACAAACCATGAGAGCATGAGCTGAGCCAAAGCCAGATGCTCACACGACTGAGCCACCCAGGCGCCCCAGAGGAATTTAGTCTTAAGCAATAGTGCGGACTGGTTAAGCAATCTGTAAGTCTGTTGAATCATGTCTGAATATGAGCTTGAAGTCCACTGGGCAGGCAGTTAGGAAGAAAAGATGGGTATAAATAATGGAAGGAGCAGCCTGGAACCCATAAACGTGCACTGAGCCTCCAGGAAAACTAACTGGAACCTTGGCTTTCACTGCATCCATGCTTGCCAAGGTGGATGGTCTGCTAGAGCTAGAGCCTTTTCTCAAGTGGTTAAATTCACACATCTGGAGCAGGAGTTGGAGAAGCCGGAGGAGCATCTGGGGAAAGTGAAAGCAGTTACGGGACCCAGTGCAGCTTTGTGCCAACTCTGGGAGGCAGCAGATTAGCAGCAACACAGGAGCTACAGAGTGGCTGCACCCCCGTGGCCCACCCTAACTTTGTATGTGCAAGAATCTCTCAGGCATGAAGATTTAGAGCCAGAGTTCACCACCATGTCTCACTGAATGGTGTGTCCTAGAAAGTGGTTCAGTCAACTGGGCGGGGGTGATGCTGGAGACAAGGAGGCCCCAGGGTCTGGATTGAAGAAACTGAATATTTTCCCAAGATTGCCAGGGCCACGAGTCAGGAATCGCCATCAAGAAAAGCCAAAGACATAGCTATGCCTCTTGTGACAGTCCGGGTTCTGATTCAGTAAATCTGGGGTGAGGCCTGAGGTGCTTGGTTCCTAACAAGTCCCCAGATGATGCTGACATGGTTGGTGAAGAGATCATACTTTAAGTAGAAAGATCTGCTCCCTTTCACACTTTTAAAAGTAATTTTCAAGCAAAGTCTGTAACAAGCGTGTATGAGTTTAGTGCATTCAGCCCTAAATTTAACCTAATCTTGTTTATAAGGACATTCAGTCACTAGAGTTAACTCAGGGAATAATTTTGCATGTGGTAGGCATCTTTTGTCCATTTTTTATCATTATTCAGAGTGGAACTTCTAAATCAGTGGTTTTTAACAGGGGCAGTTTTGCTTGTAGGGGACATTTGGCAATGTCTGTAGACATGTTTCCTTGTTAAGACCAGAGGGATACTGCCGGCATCTAATTGAGATAGTCCAGGGATACTGCTAAACATCCTTTAATGCACAGAACAGCCACTTACAGCAAAGCATAACGTGGCCCAAATGTCAATAGTGCCAAAGGCGAGAAACCCCCCTCTCCAACTGTAGTAGGGTTCTAGTGGTTTGAGTTGTAAAGAATAGTTACTCTGCTAATAGATATCCCCAAACATTGAAGCCTGCATCCCAAACAGGTAGTCCCTGATCATTTCTCTTATCTCTTTTTCCAACTACTTCTCTCAGACAACTTTCTTTATTTTGCCCTCTCTCTCTCTCTCTCTCTCTCTCTCTCTCTCTCTCTCTCTCTCTCTCACACACACACACACACACACACACACACACATCCCTTTTCTGACCCTTTCCTACTCATCTCCTTTCTGTCTGTCCATGTGGAGTGTCTCATCTCCCATTGTCTTTTTTCTTCTCTAACCATCTCAGCCACTTTCTCTTTTTCTCTATACATCTCTTTTCAACCTCTTCTCCTCTGTAGAAGCTAAGCATTATGAAACAATGAAAAAGGTTTTGGAGTATGACAGTTCTATGTGTGAATTCTGACTTTACTATTTTACAGCCCTATTATTCCTTAATCCCTCAGAGACTCAGTTTCCACATTGTAATGGGTATAATGCCACCCACTTCTTAAAGTTCTTGTGAGGATTTGGTAACATTTTGTTTACAAAATACCTAGCATGTAGTAGACCCTCAATGCATATTAGCTCCCTATTTTATGCCCACCTTTCCTCTCATTTTTTTTCTCTGGTTCCCTTCTTATTCCTGTCAACTAACCACATCATAAAACCGTATTTTTAGTATATGTAATATTCAGGCTTATAAAATAAATATTACTTACATATTGAATAAGGTATTAAGATCTACTAATCTAAAACCCAGAAAATTAACTGTTTAATTTCTCTTAAACAAACTACCCACCAGCTTAAATTATGTTGCCTTCAGTGTAGCTCTTCAGTTGATTTCTTTTTTCCTATTGTGAGTCACTGATCCTTCCTAGGAAAAAGACTATCCACTTTCCTGTATTCAAGTTATTCTCAATTTCCTATTCAACAGAAGTGGCCAAGCAAGAATAGAGGAAAAAACTAAAAGTACTATGACATTAACTTTATCCTGAAACACCTAAGTAGAAACTTGATCTTGATTCCCACCCTCTTTAAGCCTTAGCACACTATCTTCCTTTTCTGCCTTCTCTGGAGTTGCAATCTTATCTTGCTGTAACAGCCTTGAAAAACCGTAGGAGTCCCTACTAATCGTATTTTGGTTCAGTAAGTGTCTGTGTGTGTTTAAGGGAAATGATAAATAAGACAAGCAAAGAGTAGTTTCATTTCAGCAGAGAAACTGACTTTCTAGTTAACTTGACACAAAAGGTAATTTCCATCTTCTGATCTATTTTTTCCCCATGTCCAGTGTTTTATTTTTCATTTAACTTCATTGCTAGCTACATCTTACCTTGGTAAAGGAAGAGGAAATGATTGGCTTTATTTGTTGTTGCTTTTTTCTTACAGCATCAACTATAGCTTATCAGAGTTCTGAACAAAGAGAAAGCACAGTGCAAATGCTTTGAACTTTATGGAAAATGAAGTTAATAAATAAAATTATAATAAAATTAATTATTAAAATATGCATTATAATACATGATATATATATAATAAATAATAAGTTATATAAAGCAATAATAAAATTATTACTAATACTTAGTATCTAAACACAGTGTTGAGAAAATTAAATTCCTATTTGTGGTTTTTACTATATTCTCTTTGATATAATATTTTCTAACATCTCTGAGATTTTTTTAATTCTCTCTTTCAATTAATCTGAAGAAATGATTTTTGTTGTTTTTATCTTCTTGGTCAAAATTTTACTTGAGCATATGCAGACCATCTACAGAGGCAGGGAACTTACATTTGTTTCCCATGACCAGCAAATTTCATCGGTCTGAATGAATTCAGAATTCCTTATTCCATGGTGCTCAGAAGTAATAACATATAATAGAACCTATTGCCACTTCTGCAGTTGAGAAATAAAAAGGAAAGTTATTTTTAAGGGAAAGTGTTTGATTTTTGCTACTTTCAATAGACAAGCTATTCCATCTTGTGGTGTACCTCCCTGTACAAACAAGATATTCATTGTCAAAGTATAAAATGTAGAAATTTTTAACCTGCAGCTTGAATATTTTTAACTCAAATTAATTGAATTAATTATTTTCTTTACTTCATGGCCTAATACCATCTCATGTTCATGCACAGCCCTTTTCTTATTTACTTTTTCTTTATATAACCATTCTCTTCCTCTACAAAGGCAACTTTTTTTTTAAGTAATTTCTTCCCCCATGGAGGGGCTTAAATTCATATCCTGAGATCAAGAGTCACATGCTCTGCTGACTTACTGACTGAGCCAGACAGGTGTCTCGTAGGCACCTTTTATATGTGTTTGATAGCTTTGGGTGAAATTGTGCTGTCTTTTTGAATACTTGATGGTTTCATTTGGGTAGGTTTGCAACTATGATTTAACATATTGGATCCTAACTCTTAACTATAGAGAACAAACTGATGGTTATCAGAGGGGAAGTGGGTGGAAGGATGGGTGAAACAAGTGATGGGAATTGAAGAGTACACTTATCATGATGAGCACTGACTAATGTATAGAAGTGTTAAATCACTATATCGTACTCCAGAAATTAACATACCGCTGTATGTTAACTATACTGGAAGTAAAATTTTAAAACTTAATAAAATACTGGATTCTGTTAGTTAAAATGAAAATGAATACACATTTTAGTATTTTTCAGCTTATATTAATTTAAATAGACTAATTCAAGAATTAGCCGATAGTACACCTGAAACTAATATGTGTGTCAGTTATGCTTCAATAATAATTTTTCAAACAACAGTTTACAGTACTGTACAGTAACAAGCATGGATTGGACTGTATGTAAATTTTACCTTAATAAATCAGACCAACTTAAAACAAAACAGAACTAGCCGATATTCTCATTGATTTTTATCTCCTCAAAAAGTGTTTTTTTTCCTTTATTGGTTCTATGTAATTTAGTGAGAGATAAGTATAAATAAATTGCTATACCCTCACAGTTAGTTAGAAATGGTAAATAGGTCATATCTAATAATAAACATTATAAATTATAAAATATAATGCTGCAGTTAGGTGAAGCTTTATATGGTTAGTAAATTTTTATATTTAATGTAATATTTTGTACATTTTTCAGGAAATAAAAACTGTAATTATATGTACTATTGAAGGAGCATGAAAGTATTTCCAGTCTCATTAGAAATAGAAGAAATACGACTTAAAACTACTCGGGATTATTTTCCACCTACCATGTTGTTAAAGATTACAAAGGTAAATGGTGTGGGTTTAGAGAAATGGTGTATGACCTAAGAATACACTACAGTTAAAAGTATTAATTGATTCAGTCTTTCTGGAGGGAAATCTTGTATCAAGCCTCACGAGTCCATGCTATTATTATTGTCCCTACTTTAACATGTAAAAACCTTAGCACAGGTAGGTTAAGTAACATATTCAAAGTATCACAGCTAGTAAGTTGCAGACT
This sequence comes from Suricata suricatta, assembly GCF_006229205.1. Classification (NCBI taxonomy): domain Eukaryota; kingdom Metazoa; phylum Chordata; class Mammalia; order Carnivora; family Herpestidae; genus Suricata; species Suricata suricatta. The sequence continues at coordinate 104,881,706 of NC_043700.1, read as the reverse complement.
TGAGATTCAAACCCATGCTTAAGGCCTGAGTTCTTAACCACCAAGATAGTGTTGGGCCATGGAATCAATTTAGTGGATTGTGAACAGGATAAGATAGATTTTAAAAAGTGTTAGAATTTATCATACATGCTATGAGTATTCTTTTATAGAACTTTCGTTTATATGTACTGGGTCAAGGTATAAAATAGATTTCTAATGTGGATCACAAGTCAAGATCAAAATCATAGCCACCTTAATTCTGTCTCATGGATTTTGCCTGGAGTCTTTCCCCCAAAACTTGCTTTGACAGATCTTATATCATCGACCTAACTGTTGAAGATCTGCTTACCGTGTAGAAAGAACCTTCAACCCACCCCAACTTCCTTTATTCCACTATTCTATGTTCGTCATAGCTCTTCTCACTATTTGAAATTATCTTAATAATTTGTCTGTTGAAGTGTTTATTCTCTGCCACTTTCCACTCCCCGCCACCACAGGCTCACAGAAAAACATGAGAGAAGAGATCACATTATATCGCAAATGCTTCAATTATTTTGGCATCTCTAAGGTGTAGTATAGTGTCTACAAAAACCTCTATCGAAAACAACACTGCTGGTAAAACTCAGTTGATATTTTGGCTGAAGTAATGTGGCTTCTCAGGGGCAAATATGACAAAACTTAGTTTTGAAAGGGAGAGGACTTATATATAACAGTAACATACTTTATTATCAGAATCGACAGAAAAGAAACTAGTAGTGTTAATTGTGCATTGAACTAGGAATCCTGGTAAAATACTTGTAAGAACTTAGGCAAAGATTATGTTCCTTAATATGCTGTATTTTAAAACCACCACAATATCAAGAAAGTGAAAAGCTAATGAACATAGGAAATTGGAATACTAACTGGTATTAACTTATGTAATAAATCTAAATTTGGAAATTTATTAATTTTTCTTGAGCTTGACATAGAAAAGATAAAAGACAATATCCAGAGCTAACATAAATTAAAATTCAGATCAGTCATTTCAATAATGGCATTGTTAAAGGATAAATTTCAAAAAAATATATATAGCAGTCATTAAATATAAAATGATCACGTTAAGGATTTTATTTAACTCATCATTTATGAGGAAACCAAGCAAATGTTATACTTTTTTGATTCACATGTGAAATCAAAAAATCAAAAATGTATATGGGGAAAAGATGTGTTGAAATAAACTTAACAAATGGACATGAAACTGGCTTTTTCCCATAGGCAGGGGACAGAAGACAATGAAACTCCACTGGAACAGAATTTATTTGTGTTTCTATAGATAATAATTATTTTTCATTGTTCTTGGTTATCAGTAACTTATAGATATAAAATAGCTCAAAAACTCAGAAGACTAGACAATAGTCTAAACAATGAATAGTTTACATAATTTTTTTTTTGCTTCTTCTTAATTTCCTTATAGTAAGAAAGAAAGAAAGTGATTTCTAAAATTTGCTTTATGGAGTAGATTAATTTTTAGATAGAATATTTGATCTCTCCTTTTATAATGTCTCATGCTGCTAGAAAATATTAATTATAATATTTTTCCATGGTAATACTGTATATATACATTCAATATACATATGAAAATACCTGATTTAGATGTATGTAAAAACCAAAGATTGATTTATATTTGAAGTTCTTTCTGTTGAGTTATATTGCTAAAATTACCTAATACTAAGATAACTACTGAAAAAAAATTTTTTAAGGCTACTTATTTATTTTGAGAGAGAGGGAGCATGAATGGGGGTGGGACAGAGAGAGGAGAGAGAGAATCCTAAGTAGCCTCTGTGCACTGTCATTGTGGAGCCCAGTGCAGGGCTTTATCTCACAAACTAAGAGATCATTACATGAGCTGAAATCAAGAATCTGCCACTTAACCAACTGAGCCATTCGCCCCCCCCAAGATAACTACTGAAAAATTTTTTGATGAAAACAAGATTGCTGCTTTCACATCTATGCCTAGTTTTTATTTAAGCACACAAATTCCAACTCTTGTTCCTGTCATCCTAGCACTTGTTGAATGGTTATTGATTTCAAAGACAATTCTATCAACTCAAAATTTCACAGGAGTGTAGAAGTACATTAATTTAAGCTTTTAAATTTAAAGAAAGAAAGCAACAAAGTGATTTCTTCATAGAGAGTTAACCACTTAGTATGACCATTCTTGGTATCAATAAAATTACCCAGTATAAAACACTGGAGAATAAACATATGAGGAAGAAAAAATTGAATACCAACTTCTTCATTATTCAATATATATACATGGTCTATTTAATAGTAATATAATTAAAAGGATAAATGATTCTGCCATTTCTAGGTAATAGTATTTTCCCTTTGGAGTTTAAATTATTAACTATTTGGAAATCTGTCTTTGGACACCTTATACTTAGCTACTATTTTAAGACTTCAGTTGCTTTAACAACCTGGCCATATACTGAAGATATTATCTTTCTTCATTTGTATAACATTAAACATCAATTACTTTAACAACTGATTATAATTATTTTATTATAGACAGTTTTCTGTAGTATTTGTTCATTATTTTTCTGGCCATCGTATATTTTCTCAATAGCCTTTTACTCATTTATTCATTCATTCAAAACATTTATTGAGTTCTTACTATTTCCCAGGCAATGCTCTAGGCACCCAGGACACAAACACATGAAACAGGCCCAAATTGCCCTTTTCATTAACCTTTCATTGTAGGAGGAGGAGAGAGAATGAATGAATGAACCAGTGCATCACTGAGTTATAAGTGCTATGGAAAAAAATAAAAGGTGAGGTCTAGGGAGTGTGTGCACGGGGAGGGCTGCTATTTCAAACAAGGTGACGGCGGAAGGGCTCACTGAGTTGATATTTGAACAGAGACCTAAAGGAAGTGAGAATTACTTGACTGTGCCCCTTCTCTTGCTTTGACTTCCTTGGAGGCAGAGCCAAATTAGAGGTTCAGTTTCAGTAATTGTGGTAACATATCTTTCCCCAGTGTAGTTTCTCAATTCTTTCTCACCCATCCCACCTTCCAGTTCTCTAAGTTCTCTATGTTTTATTACTATTTCATTTGTTCCTACTGTAAGTAAACTCAAATCCTTTGTGGAAAGGAGAGAGGAAAAAGTAAATTATGGACTTACAAATTTCATCTCTTAAAAAATACATTTCCTAAGGAGTATCATATAATCACACCTTATAATGAATTTGTTTAAATATTTGCTTTCTTTATAGTGCCTGGTTCAGTTCTTTTGCACTAAGGTTTGCATCACAGTTTATTGGAAAGAGCTCAGATTTATAGTCAGAAGTCTCCTGCCTTGAAATCCTGGCTGGTTGTCTGATTCTGGGGAAGTCACTTGACCTCTAGGGTCTAACAACACCCACCTAGTGACATTTTGTGAAGCCCAAAGGCCCAGAATGTGTGTCTTTATTAATAAGCTTATTGAACAAATGACTAGTAGGCAAATAAAAATTGGGGAGGGACTCCATTTAAAAATGGGAGGAAATCAAATTAAAACTACAGGGATTTTTTTTCATGAAGAGATTAAGAATATTTTGCTAATAATTTTCTTTTGGCTGGGGAGTGATTTAAAAAGTGAGAGCTGAAGCATATGAAACCATAGAAGCATTAATAAAATCATTAGAGTACATGAAATCTTCAACAGGAGAGACTGTAGAGTAAGATGAGAAGATGGCCTTACACCGAAGTCCCTGAGGAGTTCTGACATAGACTCAGAGGGAAATGAGCCAGCAAAAGTAGACCAAACAGGACAAAGGAGGTGAAGACATCTAGAGTGACCGGCAGGCTTCTTGCTTGCACTTCTGTGTTGTGCCATTCTCAGAGGTAGGAAACCCTGGAGGAAGACCAATTTTAGGACAGATGATTATGAGCTTGGTACAGAGCATGTTGACTTTGAGTTTCCTATAAGATATCTACATGGAAATGCTGAATATGCAGTTAAATATACACATCCAGAAATCTGAGAAGGTGCCTGAGTTGAGAAGTAGTGCTCAGAAAAATAAAAAGAAACTATGAATCTTTTATAACATTGAAAGTCATTTTAATTAGCAAGGGAGAGCACATCAGTGTTTTAATATGGTGATTTGAAAACCTATCCTTCCTCAAATATTAAACAGCTTAATGGCAGGGAGTACAGATAATTTATTTTGTCTACCCCACAGCTCTTTGTTCATGATGTGCATTAAATTCTTATTTATTGAATTAAACTAAATTGACTAAAGGGATTATTTTATAAGCCAGACTGTTCTGTGAGTCAAGGATTGTGAATTATTGGAGTTGGAGTTAAGTAATCAAAAATTAGTGGTACTCAGGGAGGATGTGACACACACCAAGAACCAGAGTGTGGTTTCCTGAAAGTAAGCAGCTGTCGGTCTGGCAAATCAGTCAGGTCTGTGTGGGTTTGCCACAAGTAGGGCACAGCACATCTTGCGTAAAATGCAGATGCAAAACATGCTGGAAGGAGCGGATCATAACTTTAGAACATAACTACAGACTTGATTGCAGCGGGCACAAAACCTGTAGTCATTTTCACTATATCACCATTCACCTAAAATTAAAACAACTGTAATACTTCATTATTAAATGAGGTGGCTTTATGTAGATACACTGTTTTTCAAAGTATTTCTCCTATGAAAAGTGTAATAAGCCCACATATTTGACCTCACTCACAAAACCAGATTCCTGCAGATTCTTTAGTGCCATAAATAATGAAGAGCAGTCTTTTTCCTCCACTTCATCTAAACGGTTGATCAGTAACTTAATGGGCATTTCATTTCAAAAGAATTGCACCATGGTGATTAAATCAGAACTGCAAAGAAAAATATCATCCAAGTCACTGATTTGACAAAAATTGCAGTGTATAAAACAAGAAGCTATTATTGTACAAAACACAATAAACAACTCCCAAGCATTGTTATATGACTGGCATTTTCATAGATTTTTGAAAAAATTGTCATATTCATAAATACTGTTAACTTTGCTACGAGACAAAATCTCATTATAGACCTTAGTAAGAAGTTAATGATAAAGAGTTAACTTTATTTTTGTATATTTATTTACTTTTGAGAGAAACAGAGTGTGAGCAGGGGAGGGACAGGGACAGAGGGAGACCCAGAATTTGAAGCAGGCTCCAGGTTCTGAGCTGTCAGCACAGAGCCCGACACAGGACTTGAACTCGGGAACAGCAAGATCATGACCTGACCCAAAGTTGAACACCTAACCAACTGAGCCACCCAGGCGCCCCAATAAAGAGTTGACTTTAGAGGCAACCTAATTCTTAACAAGGATGGTTCATATATTTGCATAATTCTATTAGACCTAACAGCCATGTTTATCTTTAACTTTTCAAATATAATATTGAAAAAATATATAATAACATAAGAAAGCAGAATTTTCAAATTGTCATAAAGCTATACTTTTATAGCCTAGGTATAAACTTAAAACTCCTATCCAAAAAAATCTGATTTATTTGTTTTTCAAGTGTTTCAATACTAGTTAGTTAACATATAGTGTAATATTAGTCTCAGGAGTAGAATTTAGTGATTTATTATATACATATAACACTCAATGCTCATCCCAACAAGTGCCCTCCTTAAATCCCATCACCCATTCAGCTCATCTCCCCACCCAACAGCCCTCCATCAAACCTCAGAATTTTCCCTATAGTTAACTAACTCTTATGGTTTGCCTCCCTCTTTTTTTTTTCTTTCTCTTGTGTTCATCTGGTTTGTTTCTTAAATTAACACATATGAATGAAATCCTATGGTATTTGTTCTCCTCTGACTGACTTATTTCCCTTAGCATAATACACTCTAATTCCATCCATGTCATTTCAAATGGCAAGATTTCATTCTTTTGAAATCTGATGTAGGGGCGCCTGGGTGGCTCAGTTGGTTGAGTATCCAACTTCAGCTCAGGTCATGATCTCACGTTCATGCATTCAGGCCCCATGTTAGGCTCTGTGCTGACAGCTCAGAGCCTGGAACCTGCTTCAGATTCTGTGTCCCCTTTTCTCTCTTCCCCTTCCCTTCATGCTCTGTCTCTCTCTGTCTCTCAATAATAAATAAATGTAAAAAAAATTTTTTTTAATCTGATGTAAAAGAGGTATTCACGAAGTCATAAATATTGATTGTTCTTTTAAGAATTGATGATTGCTTTCAAGCAACCAGAATATCAACTTTCAGTGATAGAACTGGTATGTTTAAGATTCTGTCTTCATCTTGTTGGTGCTTTAGATTCAGACTAGTGCCTCTAATTTTGTAATATCTTTGCCTTTCTTGGTTTTGTTTTTAAAGGAAGTGTGAGTCGCTTAATACATAAGTGTTACAATTCCAATCAGGATCTCTATTTTATTTCTTTTGTTTTAGAAATAAAAAGGTGTGTTATAGAATAAATCCACTTTTGTACTTAGATATATGGGTGAGAGCATTTGGAATTATGAATATGGGTTAACCTTTAAAAGAAATAGCTATACCTCCAACCTCTAAGAAGGAGAAGTTAGAGGAGTGGGAAAGATTTGGAACAATAAATATGAAGAATTAGATTAACAGCAAGAGGTGGCTGAAAGGACTTGAGCTTATTAAAGGAGCACCAGGAACACTGAAATGACATGGTTTTAGAAGGAAACATAGCACGATTTTTACCCTAACACTTAGCCTAGAAGACTGAGCGGGGAAATCGGAGGTTACTGAAAGTCAGGCAGTGGGAGAGAACATGGGACTATGAATTCATAGTTGAGATGGTGGACTGTGGGTTCCAAACTGCAAGGAGAAAATAAATCCAAAAGGACTAAATCTGTAACCCAGAGGCTTTTACAATTTATAATTGCTTCTTTCTTCATATTTGTTTTCACATATTTGTTTATCACCATATGATTCTGTGTCTTGTTGGTGCTTTGCAAATGTGAGACTCCTGCCCTTGAAAGAAAGGTGCAACATCTTTTTCAGGAAAAAATGTCTTTCTTCTGAGAGGCTGAGTGGGATAGTGGAGTGCATTGAGTGAAACAGAATTCCAGTATTTTGAGGTGAATTGAGGCTTTTCAGTCTGAAATGCCTGGGAAACTGACTCCCAACTTGTTTCTGTCATTGTTCTTCCTTCATTTTTGTCTCTTCATATTCATATTCATTCAAAAATTGTTATACACAAAGGCAGCCTTCCTATGATAATTGGAGCACATTCTACTATGTTAGAAATTCATTGTTCATACTACTAAGGCAAGATAGTTGCAGGGGGGAATAAAAGGTGGTTATTTTCTGTCCCAAACTGAATATTGTTAGAAAAATGAAACCCAAAATAATCTGCCTCTAAAGTATTCTATATGCTTTGTCTTTATGCCACTTTACGTTGCTTTTCTTTTATGGTGTAGGGTCAGTGATAGGATTAAGACTTAGAGGTTGGTTTGGCATTTATTTTTTTTAAAAACACAAATTTTAAATCCTGGTCAAATAGTGAGTAACACATTTGCGACCGGTGCTACTGTAGAGTGAGCTAAAGGTAAACACCACAAAACCATTTTTAAATACATTAACATTTTTGCTGAATACAAATGAATCCAGACAAGTGTAACTGTTTGAACTGCTGTTAAAAATTGATATATTAAAACAAATAGAATGTGAATAATTAGAAGATTGATTTTGTATTTATAAAAAAAGCATATAGTGCAGGGCTTTAGAACATGGGGTTGAGAGCAGAATGAGTGGATATATAATTTCATTCCACAAGTTACTAGGTAGTATTGATGAAATTACATGATCTTCCTCAGTTTCCTCTGTTTCAAAGATCAAAGTACTTTAAAATACTGCACAGCACATAATAGTAATTGTTAAGTTTTTTTTAATTAATAAATATACTGTAAAATTCATTAAAAACTTCACTTAAAGTTGTTGTTTATAAGGCTCTTATTTCTCTACATGGGGCATCCATACATAGGGCTACCCTTGGAGATGAAAACGGATAAAAAGCAACAAAGAGTCTTCGCAGGTGATTAACTGCTGATGTAAAGGTGTTTTTGATAACCACAGAATCAGTTTATACTACATCAGTGCTATACACAACTGTTCTATTATATAACGAGACAAAAGCAGTTAAACACACCATGTAATTTTTTAAAACTGTATTTGAAAGCATCGTTTATAATTGTTTTTGTTGTTGTTCTTTTTGGTTTTATGCCAACTCTGATTTAATTTTTTTTACCAAATTGACTTTTTTTTAACTAAATGCCAAGCAGTTTGCCCCTCTTTTTTTTTTAATGTTTATTTATTTTTGAGAGAGAAAGACAGAGTGTGAGTGGGGGAGGGGCAGAGAGAGAGGGAGACAGAATCAGAAGGCGGTTCCAGGCTCTGAGCAGTCAGCATAGAGTCCAACATGGGGCTCAAACCCATGAACCATGAGATCATGACCTGAGCCAAAGTCAGACGCTTAACTGACTGAGCCACCCAGGCACCCCTTGCCACTCTTAAACATATCATATTTTGCTTATTTTTATATAAATGTTTACCTACTTACTAAATGTTTAGCTTCTTAAAGTTAAGGATATAGTCTAATTTATCTAATACATTATAGGCATCAAAAACATGTTTGTTGAATTGAATTGGTTCTATACATAAGAATGTTTTTACAGCAAAGTAATTAAAGGTTATAATGAATATATATGATAACTTGAGGTAGTTTCATTCTTATATGTATTTGGTGTTTTCTTTTTTGCTTATGACTTTCTTTCTGGGCTTCCAGGAATTTAATGTAGGGAGTAGGAAGAAGGTGATGATTTTAATGCTCAGAGTATTCTTGATTTACTTTTCACATTTCTGCATCTTTTAAGAACCTTTCCAAAAAACAAAAAAATCTTTCCAGGGGGTTATAAATACTAATAAAAAAGTATTTTAATTAAGCTAAAAATTATTTTTAAAAACAGATTTGGGTAAGGTATTTAATATATTGAATACAAACTCAGGGAAAAACAGGCTATTCTGAGATTTGAAATTCTGGTTAATTTTCCTAAGGCTTAATTTAAAAAATGAGTTAAATCAGTCAAGGTACTTGCTAGATTCTGCTGAGAAAAAAAAAAAAAAAAGAAAATTGCCTCTTTAATGTTGGGTGTAAAAGGAACTGAGAAAGGAAAATAAAAAAAGATTGTTTTTTTTTCTTTATTTAAACTTTAAATATAACTAAATAAAGACTTTTTATGAGTGTTAGTAGAACCACTTGATGAAATAGATCCTCAAAAGTTGAGATTTTATAGTCAGAATTTAACATAACAGGACATATGAAAAATAATAAACACTCTTCAAAGGCTTAAGGTCTCAGGGCTGATTCAAAAAAACTAGCTATCCACCATTCAGGATCATCCAATTCACTCTTACAGGAATTGTACCTCATTTCATCATCAAAAATAATCAATATCCAGAAACAACCAAGACAGGACTTCTAGAACAATGGAGTAAGGAACTCAGTAGGCTTTTCTCCCAGCAAAACAATTTAACTGGTGAAAATTATTTAAAAACAATAATCATTCAGTCTTTGGGAATTATTCTAAGGGCATACAGCAAATCCAGAAACATTCATTTAAGGAAAATCTACTAAATACTACAGTGAGTTTTTGTGGCATTTGACAACCCAATCCATTACCTCTCTCTCATTGCCTCCCCTCACAGTGCCATGTTATAGAAGCTCTGACCTCTGCATGTGTAGCCAAGAAGCCAACAAGAAGTTTCCTCTCTCCCTAACTCCTAGCCTAGAGCTACAGTTTAATCATAGAGGAGTAGGCCTCTGGTGTTTCTCATCTCAACGTCCTCACCCCCACCAGCTCCATGGAATTCTATTCCATATGGATGTGGCTGAGAATACCATTCTCCCTTTCCCCAACCAGCCCTACTCTAGCAGAGCAAGCTGAGAACACTGCAGCCCAGCTACCTTGCCCTAACTCACGATGGGGTAGAGGTGCCACGTCAAGTGTGGCAAGCCAGGACTAGAGCTGCTCCCCACTTCTGTGCCAACTTATAGAGCAGGGTTGTAATTGGGAAAAGAGGGTCTCTGTCCCCAATTCTGGTGCACTGGTGCAGGTGTTCTGCCCCCCGGGTAAAGGCAGATCATAAGGGTAAAGAGCTCCATAGATCTGAGTGAGAGGACTGATTATTTGTATGAAGAAGTGTAGAATTCCATGCCTGAGGGTGTACAATACAGATCTTGATGGAGAGAAATTAAGAGGAGGCTGGTAGCCCCATAGTGCATCAAAACAACAGAACAGCCAGAAGCTTGAAAGAAAGAATCAGGGAAAGAGTCAGCCAACAAGAGCCCTCCTGGCATCATAATCAACTGTGATGATCAGGAAGGTAGTGTGTATGTGCAAGTCTACACCCACTGAGGAGCAATCAGAGCAGGATGTGGGGCAGACTTGAAAGCACTCCCCCGAGCTCACACAGACTCATCAACATAGGGCACAAGCCTCAGAGGAACAAGGGGCTTCAACACAACCTGTGATTATTTATTGAACTATAATAAGCTATTCTGACTCAGGGGTAACTCCTAGGAAGCAAGGTTCCTATGATATCACAATTATTCCTGGAAGTCTGGAGAACTCTGCACATGACCAAGGCTGTTTCCTCTTAGGAGCACAGAGAGAACCTCCAAATTACTAGCCCTGGCTGAATGTGGGGCAAACAAGTAAAATCCCTTAACGAGGATAGCAATGTCCAAGCTATAGATACAGATGGTCGAGAGCAAAAACTACCTGGAAAGGAGGCATAAGCACAACACTTTAACCAATAAGTTGCTTATGCTAACCCAAAACAAACCCCTGAATAATGAGTCCAAAAGATGAAAATGGTGGGAAAATATAAGATGAAAAATCAGAGGCTGCACATTGCAGGGAAAAAGACTTTGCAAAATTAGTTCAGTAAAGTCACTAAGCAAATAAACAATCAAGCAAACAACAACAGCAACCACCCCCAGGGTGGAGCAGGAGATCAGTATCTAGTGCTACTGATACATCAAATAGTTGTAGTTGAGACACGGAAAGAAATAGAATGGTATGACCCGTAAACAGGGGGAAAAATAGGAAATAGAAAATGCCTTTTTGATGGGCATTTTAATTTAACTAGCAGACAAAGACTCAAAAGCAATATTATAAATACATTTAAAGAACCAAAGTGACTCAGCCCGCAGGTCAGTCAATGCAGGTCCTGAGGGAGGGAGTGGGAATTGGAGGGCAGGGTGCACAGAGAATGGAGGCAAGACAAAGTTTCTGATCAAGCCTCAGTTTATTGAAAAAACACAAGCATCTTATAAAGAGCAGAAAGCGCAGGTTGGTTACTAAGAAACAGGGTCAACTGAAGAGGCTAGGGTAAGGGAAAAACAGAAGCCGCAATTTTAGCACAGCATCTGAGGAGCCGATAAGAAAGCCCAGCCAAGCTGTCTCGGGCCTTGAGCTGGGAATGATAACATAGTCCTGCCCTGCAGGTAGCTGATCTTAGGTCAAGGCACACATCTCTTCCCCTGGCAGCTCTTCTGGCAGCTCTCCACAGGTCCTCCTTTTTGTTTTATTTTCCAAAAAATGCTTTTTCCAAAATATGATAGTATAGGCAAGAAAAGGACTGTGCCTGTCTTAGGTTGGGGGCCTGCCAATCCTTTTTACCCGTCATGGGCATACTCAGAAGCCTATGCCTGTGTAGCCTGTCTTAGGTTGATAGGATGGTAAGGCCCCTCTTACCCGTCATTGACTAACCAGCCCGCGCCTCTTGCCATAATATAGCTCTTCATCAGCCTCCTGATCAGCCATATCAAGCTTGTGATAATGGACCTGGATAGGCTGCATTTTGATAGCATCTATTTGCTGCCTCAGAAATGCCATGACTTTATTAAACAGAACAGGGCCCAGAGATACCAGGATCAACAATCCCAGAATAGTTCCTAAGAGGGGCAGAATATATATAAGGCAGAAGTCCGTGGAATCCAGTGAGAAAGGGGCTATCAGCAAGCTCCTTTCTTCTTTTCTCCAAGTCCTCTTGAAGGTTTTTGATCTTGTCTCTGACAACACCGGACTTATTCACATAGAAACAGCACTGCTCCTGTAAAGTCAGATTCCTCCCTGCTCGGAGGTGAGTAAGTCAAGGCCTCATCTGTTTTGCAGGACAACTTCTGCCAAGGAGTCCACCTGATCTTGGATGTCTTGAATAGTATTAGAAAGAACTTGTACATCAACAATTAGTTGCCTAGAGAGCTTATTATACTGGGTCATGGATACACCCAATCCCGCAAATCCTGCAGTAATTGCTGTAGCCAGCCCTAGGCTGACCAGTAAGGGGACAATTTGAACCTCCCGTTTACATCTGCTGGATATGTAATCAAAACTGGGCACGGGGACAGACTCATCCCCAGGAATGATACCGATATCCGGGAGAAGGAAGGCCAGGGTGCATAGCCCCGTCCAATTGGCAGGGAGATAAGTATAAGCTCTATTATTGCCACATACAAAGACAGTGTTATTACTAGAGCAGATAGGGGATGTATAGTTGTGAGTGATATTGCAATTAGCGAAAGAGGAGGCAAATCCTAGGTCTATCCCAAAACTGTCGTTGCGGGGGGTCGAGTAGAGGCAAGTGGCTTTATGGAATAATACAGGTTGCACCAGCAATGGTGGGATAATTACACAGGAGGCATTGCTGAATGTAAGGTCATGTTGCTGAGGGAGGGCCACGAGCACAGGCACCCCCATTTTTAGGCACAACCAACAATTTTGTGCCAATGAAGGATTAGTAGCGTTTAGGATTTTATGGGCACTTTCCAGGATGGAAAAAGCAGAAAAGTCTAAAGTAGAATCTCGAGGTCCAGGAAGTGCTATAGGGTGATAATTAAACTTAGGATTTAATTCTTCCATTAATTTCTGAACTCTATCTTGGGTTTTGGCCATCCTATATTGATCTTGTGGTCCTCCTCCATCGGAGATATGAACAGGAGGGGACACATTCCAACAAACAGGTTTTCCCACAGTGCCAAGGCAGGAGGACTGCATCACCATGTTATTATCGCTCCCTTTAGCATGAGCGTTCCGACCTAGGATGGCCATGAAATATGTTTTATTATCATTTTTACTTATACATTGCTGGACAGAACTATAGCAACTACTGTGCATGCTATCTTAAAAGGTGGTGCATGGGCAGAGCCCAGGACGGCCGTCTGCAACAGGAATAATCTGTGGTTTGGACACACAGAAATATTTTATACTACGACTACTGGACCCTGAAGTTACAACCACTTGATAAGCTGTTTTTGACCCACAATCTATGGTGGCTAGAAGAGGGTGTCGAAACACTCCATCAGGGCCCTGTACCCAATTTGGCATGGCATTTTCAGTTCCGCTGCGGCAATCGCAGGGATTCCCTGTCTGTTGTTGTAGCAGTCGCCTGGCCACAGAAGGGTCCCCGAAACCGCCAAGTGTATGTTTTACCAGATATTCGAAAGCTGCCATCCAGGAAAGGTACCACCATCTCCAAAACATGGTCCCTAAAAGAAAAGACAAAATTTTTCTCAAAGAGATTTTTTTTCTCCCTGGAAGGCTGAGTGTTATGATCAGTTTGCTTTACTAGTCTCTCTGGCAACCATCGGGCTGCATCTGCTTGTCGTGAGTAGATGCACACTGCTCCTCGTCCCCAGATCAAGACTGGGTCAGGATCATACCACTTATTATCTAAGGGGTCCCTCCAAAGCACGGTAGTAAAAGTTTTTTGCGTCTCATTGTGCCAGAGACGTTCAGCAGCTGAACGTCCTTCTTTATCCAAGGTTTAAAAATTTAAAATGAAAAGTGAATGATGTAGAAGATTTCTGAGAGATCCCTTGATGGGGTACCATTCCCCCTTTTTTATCTTTTCAAGGGTATTTTTTAAGGACAAATGTGCCCGTTCCACTATACCTTGTCCTTGTGGGTTATAAGGGATTCTGGTGATGTGTTTAATGTGTAACTGTTGACAGAATTTAGCAAACACAGTTCCAGTATATCTGGGTCCATTGTCAGTTTTTATTTGTTTTGGAACCCCTAACACTGATATAGCAGAAAGCATGTGTGCTACGATGTGCTTTCCTGCTTCTCCAGTTTGTAAGGTAGCATATAGTAAGCTGCTGTAGGTATCAACATTCACATGGACATACTCTAAAATGTGTGTGATATCCATTTGCCAGATGGCATTGGGCACTAGTCCTCGAGGATTTACTCCCAAATGAGGAACAGGTAAACGCACAACACAAGAAGGGCACTGTTTTACTATCTGTCATGCCTGTTTATGAGTGACCTTAAATTGTAGCCTCAGAGCTTAGAGCCTAGATGATGAATTTTGTGACTCTCCTTGGCTTCATGCACAGGATACATAGTTAAATAAGTGATTTTAGTGTGAAAGTCAGCTAAAGCATTTCCTTCAGAGAGGGGGCCAGGCAATTTAGAATGAGTTAAACCAGAAATTCCTGTCTTGTAGATAGGCACTGTTGCAGTTTCAGTTGCTGGAAAGAGCCCAACCACATACTTAGAGTCTGAAAACAGATTAAACCTCTCTGGAGTTTCTTGAAGTAATCTAATAATAGCCACAAGTTCAGCTCTCTGTGCTAAAGTTTCCCTAGTTGGAAAAGAAATAATTTTAGGTTTAGATGAGTTTTTGTGAATAATTACAGAAGTCATGCCATTAGAGGACCCATCAGCAAATGCTAAAAGGGCATCCTCTAAAGGCTAATTTTTTGTTTTTGTGAGGAAAAAAAAAGAATTTAATTTGCCAAATTGTAAAATAGGATCCTTAGGTGTATTAAAGCTAAGATCACCCATATATCCAATCATGGCAACCTGAAAATCAGTAAATCCTTGTATTAATTTCTCAATCTGAAATTTAGAATATGGAAGGACAATTTCTGCTGGCTCCTGAGCAAACAATTCTCTGCCTCTTTTTCTCCCCCTTAATAATTATTTGTGCTATTAAGGATGGATAATCAGTCAAAACTTTTTTAGGAGTAGCTGATAAATAGAGCCATTTTAATATTCCTTCTTGCCATAGGCAAGCGGTGGGAGAATGTTTAGTTGGCAAAATTATTAAAGACCAAGACTTATTATAATTGATCCTTGTAAGCATGACCCCTGTAAAGCCTCTAACTTTAGATAAGGATTCCAAGGCCAAAGGAGTTAACTCTTGTTTGCAATTTGGATGGGAGTTTTTATGCAAGATCTCAAACAGAGGAATAAGATCCCTAGTAGACAGCTTTAAAAGAGGCTGAATCCAATTAATATCTCCCAATAGTTTTTGAAAATCATTTAAAGTACATAAATGCTCTGTCTTTAGTTGTGTAAAGGCTGTTAAGTTACAGTTTGATTTTTAATTATTGTTTATTCCAGTCAAAGTCTTGGTGAAATAACCAGTATTTCCAATGGTGTTCTACTATAAAATGAACAGATTCTTATTGAATTTGTGCAAACAATTGTAATTGCCATGAAAGAAAGAATACTCACTATAAGTTTTTGAATTTCAGGTGGTTTAAGTAGAGAGAATAGGTAAATGCTCTAGATTACAAACAAATACTTTATGATCTTTCTGTATGTCACAGATATCTCATGAGAAAGTTTCTTAATCTAAATAAGCAAACATTAAAGGAACAACAATGTTTTTAACAAGAGGTACAAAACCATGATTTCCCATGTTTTTAATTTTTGTTTAGCTTTAATGCAGTTTTTAGCTCTAGAAATTTTTATCCATTTTAGTATTAATTTAAAGGATTTCAAATATTGCATTTGTCCCAGAAGTGTCTTGTACAGCTTCCCTTAAAAAGAAACATTCTTGGGAAATTTATTAAAACCTTAGGAAGTTACAAAGCATATCCTAAATAGAATTACAAATTGTTATAAATCTGAAAGCTTTATTTAACCAAAGTGGCAATAAAAAAGATCTTATTTGCCTTTGGGATCTTTTAGCAAAACCTAACTCCTTTTTAACCTCAGAGAATTTTAACTAAGCCATCAAAGACCTGATAAAGAGAGAACCTAAAGCTTTTGTCTTCTTAACAAAAGAGAAACCCTTCATTACATAGTCTTATCAAGAGCAGACCAAAGGTCCGGAAAAACTTGTCTTTTAAAAGAGAGAAAAGCAGAATTTTAACCCTATACCAATATACCTTTAATATTCCATTCATCTCAACCTCACACATAAAATTCTTTTTGAATGATTTCCTTTCACGAACCTTCTACAACTTTCCTTTCCCTTAAACTTTGTCCCAAAGCCATTTCTTTCCAAACAACCAATCTCATTTAGGACAAAATTACTTTCTTTTACCCTTAACAAAAATGCACATTTATTTCTTATATTTTCCTTACATATCCCCAATTTCCTGCATATTTTTTTCCATCAGTCTGGA
>NC_043700.1:104825162-104865216 GCF_006229205.1 Suricata suricatta | reverse complement strand
TTTTGAATGATTTCCTTTCACGAACCTTCTACAACTTTCCTTTCCCTTAAACTTTGTCCCAAAGCCATTTCTTTCCAAACAACCAATCTCATTTAGGACAAAATTACTTTCTTTTACCCTTAACAAAAATGCACATTTATTTCTTATATTTTCCTTACATATCCCCAATTTCCTGCATATTTTTTTCCATCAGTCTGGAGTACACTAGAATTTTAACTCTTAGAAAACTTAGTCTCCTATTAAGGACTTAGTAACTAACTGAAAGATGTTTATATCAGAACTTTTCTTACATGGAAGTTTTATGAACCAATTAAGTACAAAGCAGCTTTTTAACAGTTTTAAATATCTTCAGTTGTTTTGCCACAAGTCAAAAGCCCAAGCATCTACAGATCTCATCCTGTAGTAATATATCAATCACTAGTTGTGGCTTGTGCTTTAATTTTAACTTGTTAGACAGCCAATGAATTCAATCTCAATTTATTATCAAGTAAAACCTTAACGTTTTAAGTTACTAAGAACCTTTAAAACTATTTTAACAATTACTCAGGAAAACAGACCAAATTAATCATCCTTTTAACATACACTTGTTAAAAATTAGAGTGAGATCATAAGAACCTATTTGACTTTTAGCAGATTCAGATAGAACATATGTTTCTGTTTTTATCTCAAACCAACAAAGTTAAACTTAAACACTGAATAAGTTTTGCTTGAGCCCAAGCAAGACACTTTGTTAACTATAGTTGATTTTAACCTCGAAATTTGGTGCAAAAAACTGATTTTTGTGGTCTTTTGCTTCTTATCACCTAAGGCAGAGGGAGAAGCTGGTGTTATGCAAATTGGCCTCTCCCCACCCAGCAGATGGCAATGCAAAGAAGGAGAATTCCCAGTTTAAAATTTTGTGAGCTCTGACAGGGGAGCAGGTTTGAGGCTTTTTGTTTTATTTTGTTTTGTTTAGCCAGTAGAATTAGGCAATCCGTGTCACTCCAGAGAGGAGAAAGAACCTTTCCCGGAACAAAATGAGTCCGGCAGCTGCTAGAAAATATTCTTTCAGGTCTCTGTCCCGAGGTAGACCAACAATATTTAATTCTAATTATAGCCATCAACCTGGGAAATGAACGAGGGAGAAGCCCTCACTTCCACAAGGCAAAGGAACATAGATTCACTAAAGGGCCGACCGACGTCTCGGTGGGGTCCCAGGGTGGGAAGTAATGCTGTGTGCAGCCTTTCACTCCATACCTCAGACAAAAAGCACATGTGCATTTAAAATTTAGATGATGAACTAGCTTATCTCTGGAGGTTCAGACAGGTGACTCTTACAGATTACTGGCGCCATTTTCAGGTTGGAAGAAAATCTATATAGAGTCCTCTTTCTTAGACTCTATGTGGCTCAAAGCTTTTCAAGTTCTAACCTATCCATCACTCTAACTCTGCCTATCTCTACAGGGAGGGTTTGCAGCAACCCGAAACAAGTAAAACAGACTCTGTATTGCCCATCCCTTATGTCTTATGATACGGTGGCGCAAAGACAAAGGGTAGGGTGCCCCCTCTAATGAGGAGACCAGTACATTCACTCACACACACACACAGAGGCTATAACATTCCCTCCCACAGAGGTTTTACAAACAAGACCGAGACATTAGAAAAGCAGTTAACCGGGCAATCTCTTTACTTTACTCACTTTCCTTATTCTCTATTAATGTTTAGAAAAACACTTAAGGACAGACTTCATGAAGGAATTGAAAAAATTCTAATAATTGCATTTTCTCAACCTTTACTCCCTGTGCCCTGAGGGTCTCTGTTTAGACCATTTGCTTAATTGCTGCCCCAGGAATTCCGATCACTCACTTGAGCACTGGACCACCCCTGCAGGCTCCCATGTGGCCGTCTCCCTATCTTGAGCACTGGACTACGCAGCAGAATTCTGCGGAGCCATCTCCCTGTAAACTCTTTTAACTTCGGCTGCACTCACTCGAGCACTGGACCACAGCGTGGCCGTCTCCTTATAAATCTTGAGCACTGGACCACAGTGTGGCCGTCTCCTTATAAATCTTGAGCACTGGACCATGCAGCTAATTCTGCATGGCCGTCTCCCTAAATCTTGAGCACTGGACCATGCAGCTAATTCTGCATGGCCGTCTCCTTAAATCTTGAGCACTGGACCACACAGCTGTGTGGCCGTCTCCTTTTAAATTCGGCCATTACCTCTTTCTCTTCTTCTTTTTCTCTTTGATCGGTTTCTTCACTGGATCCCCCTTACTCAGGAAGCACTCACGTTGGGCGCCACTTGACCTGGCCCGCAGGTCAGTCAATGCAGGTCCTGAGGGAGGGAGTGAGAATTGGGGAGCAGGGGGCACAGAGAATGGAGGCAAGACAAAGTTTCTGATCAAGCCTCAGTTTATTGAAAAAACACAAGCATCTTATAAAGAGCAGAAAGCGCAGGTTGGTTACTAAGAAACAGGGTCAACTGAAGAGGCTAGGGTAAAGGAAAAACAGAAGCCGCAGTTTTAGCACAGCGTCTGAGGAGCCGATAAGAAAGCCCAGCCAAGCTGTCTCGGGCCTTGAGCTGGGAATGATAACACAGTCCTGCCCTGCAGGTAGCTGATCTTAGGTCAAGGTACACATCTCTTCCCCTGGCAGCTCTTCTGGCAGCTCTCCACACCAAAGGAAGGTATAATGACAGTGTCTCATCAGATAGTGAATATTAAGAGAAATTTTTTTAATTAAATGGAAATTCTGGAGTTGAAAAGTATAATAAACCAAATAAAAATTATTTGAGCTGGAAGAAGATGATCATCAGTGTATTTGAAGATAGATCAATAGAGGTTATACAAGCTAAAGAACAGAAAGAAAAAACATTGAAAAGGATGAGCAGAGCTTAAGAGAACTGGGGGACATGACTTAACACACCACATAATACAGATAATGGGAATAACAAGTAGAGGAGAGTAAAAGAGATAGCAAAAATATTCTAAGATATAATGGCTGAAAATTTTTCAAATTAATGAAAAGCACAAAGCTACACATTCAAGAAATTCAGTAAAGTCCAAATGGAATAAACACAAAGCAGTCCACATCCAGACATACCATGATCAAAATGTTGAAAGACAAAAAGAAAAAATCTTGAAAACAATAAGGGAAAATAACTTATCACATACAAGGGAACCCTAGTAAGATTAATAGTTGATGTCTCATCAGAAATATTGGAGAACAGAAGGCAATAGGGCAACACATTCAAAGTGCTGAAAGTAAAAACCTGTCAATAAACAATCCTATATCCAGCAAAACTATATTTCAGAAAGGAAGGTGAAATACATTCCCAAATAAACAAAAATTGGTAATTTTTTGCCAGCAGATCTGTCTTATAAGAATTATCAGAGGAAGTTATGAGGATGAAAGCATGTAAACCAGAGAGTACTATGAATCCACACACACACAAAAAACAGAGCACTCATAAAGGTAATCATGTAGATAATTCTAAAGATAGTATAATTGCATATATCTTCTCAACTGACTTAAAAAACAATTGTGTAAAACATTACGTACATAATTGTATTGTTGAGCTTAAAACATATTGAAATGTAGTACACTTGACAATATCAGTGCAAGAGGCAGTTATACCGTTATAAGAGCTTGTATTGAGTGAGGAAATGACACTAAATAGGAATTCAAATCCACAGGAAGAAATGAAGAGAACCAGAAAGGGAGAGATGTTGAGAAGACAGATTTTATACCAGTCAAAGAACAAGAGATATTAGAAAAAATATAATTGTTTTTTCTTTTATCTTCTTTTTAGACACTTCATCACAACTACTTATGACTAGGAACTGGTACCTCTTCCCTGCTTACAAAAGTTCACTTACAAAGACAAAGGCCAAGATTTAGAATAAAAGATAAGGCATGTTCATGTGCATGTGTGTGTATTTGTGTGTGTGTGTGTGTATTTGTGTGTGTGTGTGTGTGTGTGTGTGTGTGTGTTGTGGAGAGGAAGCATACAAGCTAAAATATGCCTTTTGAACCATTACAGTACATAATCTTGCCAGGTGCAATGGTTAATGCAATAAGGAAAACATTATTCAGGGACTTAATCTTCTAGTTAATTAATAACGTACTATTTATCAGTATTCCTCACATATTGATTTCCCTTGCATGCAGTAATTGAGATCTTTACTATTATTTGTTTGGTTATATCTTCCCTATTTTCAATATTCATACATTGATGCTCATGGGGAGGAGGTTTCCTCCATTTAAAAGGCTATCTTTGTCTTACTCCCCAAATTTTCTCTCTTACCAAAAAATGTGGGTTTTGGCTTTAAAAATTCTCAACTCATACTTTATCACTAAGCTATGGAGAACCTTTTACATACTGAGTTTTAAAATGGGAATAGTGTATTAGGACCTCATCACAATAAAAAGTTTCTGCACTGCAAAGGAAACAATCAACAAAAACTATAGGCAACTGAATGGGAATGGGAAATGGAATGGGAAATGACATATCAGATAAAGGGCTAGTATCCAAAATCTATAAGGAACTCACCAAACTCCACACCTGAAAAACAAATAATCCAATGAAGAAAGGGGCAGAAGACATGAATAAACACTCTTCCAAAGAAGACATCCAGATGGCCAACAGGCACATGAAACGATGCTCAACGTCATTCATCATCAGGGAAATACAAATCATAACCACACTGAGATACCACCTCATGCTGGTCACAGTGGCTAAAATGAACAAATCAGGAGATTATAGATGCTGGTGAGGATGTGGAGAAAGGGGCACCCTCCTACACTGTTGGTGGGAATCCAAACTAATGCAGCCACTCTGAAAAACAGTGTGGAGGTTCCTCAAAAAATTAACAATAGGACTCCCCTATGACCCAGCAATAGCACTCCTAGGAATTTACCCAAGGGATACAGGAGTGCGGATGCATAGGGGCACATGTACCCCAATGTTTAGAGTGGCACTTTCAACAATAGCCAAATCATGGAAAGAGTCCAAATGTCCACCAACTGATGAATGTACCAAGAAGATGTGGTTTATCAATACAATGGAATACTACATGGCAGTGAGAAAGAATGAAATCTGGCCATTTGTAGCAACGTGGATGGACCTCGAGGGTGTCATGCTAAGTAAAATAAGTCAGGCAGAGAAGGGAGGGTAACATATGTTTTCACTCATAAGTATAACTGGAGAATCTTAACAGAGGACCATGTGGGAGGGGAAGGGGAAAAAATAGTCGAGGAGAGGGAGGGAGGCAAACCATGAGAGACTCTTCAATACTGAGAACAAACTGAGGGCTAATGGGAGTGGGGGAGAGGGGAAGTGGGGTGATGGCCCTGGAGGAGGGCACTTGTGGGGATGAGCACTGGGTGTTTTATGGAAACCAATTTGATAATAAATTATATAACAAAATAAAAAATAAAATAATAAATTTTTTAAATAAAAATAATAAATAAAATGGGAATAGTGTTACCTAACTGGTATAGTGCTATAGTTCTGGAATCAGTCCTAAATTCAGCCTTGGTTTTTTCATATACTATCTATATATTATGTATCTCTAATTGAGTGAGTGTCTTAGGCACATCATATTACACCTACTTCATAAGGTTATTTTGAATTTTAAATGGAAATACATAGGAAACAAGCATAGCAGATGTTTAATACAATGTTTGTTACCTTAAGGCATAAATGTGAGTAGGGAGTATGCAAAGAACAGAGGGTTGTGACCAGAATAGAATTTTTTTAGAGGACAGTTAGTACTAGTACAGTGGTTACATAAAATACCTCATAAGATCTTGTAATCTAGATGGAAGTGCCTAAAGTATGGGAGGCACAGAGAATATAAAAGTTAAGAGGGGAAAACATGATTTTTGTTATTTTGCTACTTACAGGCCATTGGGGAAGATAAACATGAATTTGATTATCACACACAAAACAACACAAAATTCATCTGATGTAAGGATAGCTATGTAATATGATAAGAACATTTAATAAGGAAATTTTTCTAGCAGAGAGGTCCAGGCAGACTTTCTTGATATCTGAAGAATAAAATAGGAGTTAATAGATGGAAAGAAGAAGGTAGAACATACTGGACAGAGGAAATTACTTTTTTTATAGTAATTTATTGTCAAATTGGTTTCTATGTAATACCCCCACAAGTGCCCCCCTCCATGATCATCACCCCATTCCCCCTCCCCCTCCCCCTTCAGCCCTCAGTTCATTTTCAGTATTCAATAGTCTCTCATGATTTGTGTCCTTCTCTCTCCCCCTTCCTCTCCCTATGGTCCTCTGTTAGGTTTCTCCTGTTAGACCTATCAGTGCAAGCATATGGCATCTGAAATCACTTTTAAAAAGCTTTTGGTCAAGAAAAGCAAGGACACAAATTAGTACAGGGAGGGGCAAATACAGAAAGTGAAGGAGGGAACAAAATATAAGATGAGTCTGAGTGAGAAAAGCAAGTAGAATCATGTAGGAACAATTAGGTAGATTAGGGAGATATTTAGGATTTATGCATCAAAATCAACAGGACATACTGATGAATTCGATGTAGGAAATGAAGAAAGAATTTTTGCAGATCATTCCTAGGTTTATGGCTTGTAGTAATTAATAATGGATTTCATTCCTGACAGTCTGTTCAATGAATGAAGCCCAGTTTTGAGGAGAAAAATTGTGGGTTTGGCCTTGTATGTATTAGTGTTGAAATATATTCAAGTTTCCAGTGTAAATGTCAAGAAGGCAACTGAATATATGGCTCTAATGTGCTAAATAATTGATTTGTCGGTAGTAAATATAACTGTGAGGTTTGGGTGAGCTTATTTGGGAAACAAAATGTGCAGTGAAGAAAGATGAGGGCCTCGGATTAGAAGTTAAGGACCAATATTTAATAGCTGGGTTAAGGATGATGAACTTACAAAGGAGACTGAGAAGATATAGCCAGGGGGATTAAAGTAGAACCAGGAGAATATGATGTCCTAAAATGGAAAAGAAGAGAAAAAAGGTCATTGTGATGGCTACCTAGGAGTGGAATAAATGAGACCTGAAAATATCTGTTTAATTTATTGATAAGAGTTTATTGGCAACCTGTTCAAGAGCTGTTTTGGTGGTGTAATGGGGACAGAAGCCAGACTGGAATAGGTTGAGATGTGAATGGATGGAGTAATTCTCCAGGGATCTCTTGCACTAAGAGCTTTTGCTTTGGACTGTTTCTTGAAGGATAGTTGTTAAGTGAATAGACGTGGAAGATAGGGATACTGTCTTCTTCTGGAACAGAGAGGAAATTTGTTTTCTGTCCAGTATAATGAAGATGAAGCCTCCCTCTGGGAGAAAGGTCAGGCAGGTTTGCCTGTAGCCCAAAATAAAAGATTAGAGTTCTCGAAGTTCAGAGTTCTCAGCTGTGACACAAATCCACTGCCTGCAGCATCTACCTGTGCCACTCTGTGTCGCCCTGTGGGACTTAGCAGAAAAGAGGAACCAGCATCAACATGAAACTCATGCTACTTCCTGTGGCCTGAAAAATAAAGTCTTTTGCTTCTTACCTAAGAGTCTCCTGTCTTCTGTCAGCATCCCTGAAACTGTGATAGGCTAATTTGTTAACTTGTAGGCAGGATAAAATGTCAGTCTCTTAACAGTTCTTGACAACTGTGAAAACATGGGAATCAGCCAAGTGAATTGTTTTGAACTGTTGGGCTATGGAAGAGAAGGAAAGACAGGGAAGAACTAAAAGGGGATGAGGCATACAGGGAGTCTTTTATCAAGGGGTTAAGATCTAAGCATGTATAGTGATAAGGAGCCAATTGAAAGGGAAAGATTGAATATATATGAGACAAAGGACAATGGAGGAGGATAATTGAAGCTAGGAAAGATCCTACACATAGGTAAAGGAATTAGACATAGAAGGAATGCTTCTTCATTTATTTATGAGTAACAAAGGAGAACGGGGGAAGAGGGACATAACCTTAAGTAGCTGTTACATTTAGTATCACAGAGTTAAGGAAGCTCTTTTCTGACTACTCTTTTCCCTGAGAAGTAGGAAGGCAATAAATTGCTGGAGGATGGGATAGAAAAAGAGAGGAGCAGGAGGTTTGAAAGAAAGAAAAGGTTTGAAATAGCCTGTGGAGAGAGCAGAAAAAATGAGCCGAGCAGAGAAATTACGTAGGAACGCAGGGTATTTGAAGATCTTGTTAGGGGTTAATGGTCATAAACTGATGGTCCAGTATACCCAATGGTATGACTTTCTCTAGCATCCTCAGGTACAGGCAAAGAAAAAATTTAAGCTCCTCTAAAATTAAGGTTTTGCCCAATGAGACAATGAAGTTTATTTTTTTTTTGTTATAGTATAGTCTCTTATTTAATCCCCAGAACCACCCTGTGAGATAGGTATTATTATCCCCATTCCACAGAGTTACTAAACTTGCTTCCTAATATGTTCTCAGGCTCTTAACAGACGGAGCCCAGGAATAAAATCTGAGCTCTGATAATGGCTTGTCATTTTGGCGTCTTATTCTTCCGCAACCTGGGAATCTAGGCCTCTCAAATATCCAGTCGATTCTAAGTTTGGTGCTTGGGACACAGGCCCCATCCAGTCCCTCTGCTCCCTCGGCCTGGTCTCAGACATTGGGTCTGCACTCTCCACATGCTCCCAATCATCTTAGCCCTGGTTTACACATGCTCTCAAAGGCCTTGAGGTCACCCTAGTGGGCACCAGCCCCAGAAATCTCCTATGAACCCCAGGCTTGTTTGTACAGATAGCAGAGCACCCTGTTGATGCCTGCTCACCCTCAGGGGCTCCAGATGACACGTGCAGTGACATTCTGCACAACACTGTTCTCCCTCTCAGACCCAACAGTTGCTACTCCATCTTTACTCCCGGGGGCAGCTCCAAGGCCTAACTCGTCCTCTTTAGACAGAAGAAAGACTTCCAGAGCCTAGAAGTGCCTGGCTCAGGGTCACACAGATCACCTCGCCACCCTTTCTCAAATCACTATGTCAACCCTCTAGCACCTGCCGGGGGCCTCACTCCAGCCTCAGAACCCCGCTCTTTCAAGTCCTTAAGGCGCCTATGCAAACAGTGGCAGCCAAGCACTGGGATGGCCCCCACCCGCCTTCAGGGATCCCATCCCCACACCACTCTCGCCGTGCTCCATCCTCCCAGGACCCCCTGGACCAGTGGGGTCCAGGTACCTAGGGCGGTGAGGAATGTGTCCCGTGTCCCAGCCTCCCGACCTAGTCCCTCGAGGGCTGCTGAGTTCGCAGTCCTACTCCCCACAACCATCAGAGCTCCCACCACTCCGATCCTGCATTCGCATGACCCTTCCCCAACTCTGTTGACAGCGCCCCGGAAAGAACACAGCACCCCGGAGAGGCGCTCGCTGACCGCCACCCATCTCCCCCCACCGGTGAGAACTCACCGTCCACACCGCAGGGAGGTTGCAGCCGCTTCCGAGACAATGAAGTTTAAAATGTTATTGAAATTATGGGCCATAGAACTCAAGCTGAATGAGGATAGAGAAGAAAGGAACGGGCTGGGCTAGTGGATTGAGAAAATTTGGACATCAGTGGACTACAAGCCCAATGTGGTTGTAAACAGTCAGTGGGAGTAGTTGAATAAACAAGTTAAAAGGAGAAGAGCTTGCAGCAAGAAGATTTAGGAGTCATTCATTAATTCATTAGTTCTTTCATCCAGTCCATAAACCTCAATTCACAGGCTAATATGTGCTATCTAAAAATTATTTTCCTCTTGCTTGTTATGTATCTTGAGATGTATAAATATACCTGCCTAGTTATGATTTCCTTGGGTTTACACTATTGAAGCTGACCCTTCTTGATAGCTGGGGAAGGCCAACCTTAAGTAGCAAGGAGAAATCAGTATCTTAGTTTTTACACTGTGTTCTCTTGTGTTGTCTGAATGCATTCAATAACCATTTGTCCATTAGTTCTTATGTAGTTTTTAAAAACAACACTTAGAAAGTTATATCTAAAAATTTCTACTTGGATAACCACCATTAATTGCTATTTTTAGCATGGCTAATACATTTGCCATGTTAGTTATTACTAGTAACAGTAAATCCAAGTTAATGAGGAAATGGCTGAGCACTATAACTAAGAATACAAGCTTTGGAATTAACTGTCAATACTTACTCTAAAAAATGGAGATTAAATGCCTATGGCATTTATGAGTGTAAAGTGCTTAACACAATATCTAGCATGTAGTATACGTTCAACTAACAGTACCTATTATTTTTGTCATCGTCATCATCATCATCATTATCATCATCATCATTATCATCTATAGTCGAAATTCTTGGTTCCAAGTGAAAAAAAATCAACTTCTACTGGATTTTGCATTATAAGAATTTATTAGCTCATGTCATTTAAAAGACCAGAGGTAGATGCCCTAGCCATATTCAAGTATTGAAACTATATTGACAGTATCATTTCTTGGCTTTATATTGGCCTCATTTATAACAAGCTTTCCCCTCATGGTAACAAGAAGCCCTATGTCTTATCAACTAACCAACAGCAGATTGATTTAAAAAGTGTCTCTTTGACTATAGATGCTGGTGAGGGTGTGGAGAGACGGGCACCCTCCTACACTGTTGGTGGGGATGTAAACTGGTGCAGCCGCCCTGGAAAACAGTGTGGAGGTTCCTCAAAAAACTATCCATAGAACTCCCTTATGACCCAGCAATAGCACTGCTAAGGATTTACCCAAGAGATACAGAAGTGCTGATGCATAGGAGCACATGTACCCCAATGTTCATAGCAGCACTGTCAACAACAACCAAAACATGGAAAGAGCCTCAATGTCCATCACCTGATGAGTAGATCAAGAAGATGTGGTATATATACACAATGGAGTACTGCACGGCAATGAGAAAGAATGAAATATGGCCATTTGCAGCAACGTGGATGGACCTCGAGGGTGTCATGCTAAGCAAAATAACTCAGGTGGAGAAGGACAGATACCATATGTTTGCACTCATAGGTCTAACAGGAGAACAGGAGAAACCTAATGGAGGACCAGGGGGAGGGGAAGAGGGAAAGAGAGTTGGGGAGTGAGAGGGACGCAAAACCTGAGAGACTATTGAATACTGAAAATGAACTGAGGGTTGAAGGGGAGGGGGGGGAAAAGAGGTGGTGGTGATGGAGGAGGGCACTTGTGGGGAAGAGCACTGGGTGTTGTATGGAAACCAATTTGACAATAAACTATTAAAAAATAATAAAAATTTAAAAAATAAAATAAAAACTGTCTCTTTTTTTGATAGTTGCAGCAAAAGTCTTAGGTAGAGTTGTTCCATTGGCCTAGGAAATGTTATCTTCTAATTGGCCTGCCTAGACCTGGGGACTGGGGACATCTTCAGCCAAACACAGGGACTAAGAGTGGATGGGAGTTGGTGTCTCCATAACTAAATCAAGGTGTTGCTACAAGAAAAAAAGATGTCATAAATACCAGATAGGCAAAAATAGCAGATTTTCAATACTGCACATGTAATCCTATACAGTAATACAAATGTAGTACTTCAAACAGGAAAACAGCTGAAAGAATTTTAAATTGTCAGCCACTCAGCAAAAGTCTGTATATAGAATGTAGCCTGCGCACTTCTTCAAGTGAATAAACAGAGGTCCCGCCATACTAATATGCACAGATTGTTCCATCGGTAAGGATGCTCCATAGGAAACATCCCACTGCAACTTCTATATAATTAAATTGTCATAACACTTGAAGAAAAATACAACTGAATTTTATTATCCTGAGAAAGATGATCACTGAGGTATTAATTATCTCAAGGTACATGGTTCAATAGAAAGAGAAGTAAAAATCACAAGATGTAAATCTACCAAATATATGATGATAATAATAATAGTTACCATATATTAAGTGATTAGTAAGTGTATTCTAAAAACTTTGTATCCATTTCTTCATTTTCTTATCAATTATATAAGGTAAGTATTATCATGTTCCTTTTATACATGGGGAAACGGAGGGTCAGTGATTAAGTAATTTGCCTTAAATATGTGCAGAGCAACATTTGAATCTGTTCTATTTGCTTCCAAATCCTGTATTATTAGTAGTAGTAAGCTGATGATTTAACCTTATATTCTTTCTTTCTAAAGTAGAAGATTTCCATTTATTTATCTTTAAGGATACTTACCTCTTAAAACTCCTATGATTTGGAGCACCTGGGTGCTCAGTTGGTTGAATGACCAACTCTTGCTTTCAACTCAAGTCACGATCTCACAGTTTGTGGGTTTGAGCCCCAAGTGGGGCTCTGTACTGCCAGAGCAGGGCCTGCTTGGAATTCTCTCTCCCTCTCTCTCTGCTCCTCCCCACCTCATTCATGCTCGCTCGCTCTCTCTCTCTCTCTCTCACAATGAATAAATAAACTTAGAAAATCTTATGATTATGTAAAGGTTCACCTTTAATTTCCCCCTCATTAATTTTGTATGCCTTTTAAGAAGGTCTTGAATCAATTATAACACCTCATTATTTTTTTTAAGTTTATCTATTTTGAAAGTGAGTGAGAGAGAGAGAGAGAGAGCACACGAGCAAACGAGTGGGGGAAGGGTGGACAGAAGGAGAGACAGAATCCCAAGCAGGCCGCACATGATGAGCACAGAGCCTGTTGTGGGGCTTGAAGCCACAAACCACAAGTTCATGACCTGAGCCAAGATCAAGCGTTGGACAATTAACCAACTGCACCGTCCACCTTTTTATCTTCATGTACATCTTAAATCATGAACAAAAAATAATATCACTATTTTGGTAAAAAACACTTCGGCGTGTATATCACAGTACTGTTGTACGATCTGAAGGAAACTGCGCTTTTGCCAAATCTACTTTCATCAGGACTTCACATACAAAGGAGAAAGTTGCCAAATACACAAAGTGACTAATGTTAGAAGAGGGGAAAGCCCCGCCTGAATTTGTGCCCTGGTGTGCCATTTTATGTATGAAGTGTTTTGTTTGGGGGTTTGGGGATTTCGTTGTTGCTGTTGTTGCCTTTTTGCAATTCTGCCAAGTATATCTCTGCATTCTTGTTTGGAATCTATTTTCCACATTTGTTTTTTTTTGCTTGTTTGTTCTCTTCAGCCAGGACAGCAGAAGAGATGATTTATTGTACATCTGTTACATTCAGCCACAAATGAAAACAGAATCAGTCCTGAAAGTCACAGACATGTGCAGGGCAAAGGACAAAAAGGGACTGTTTTGTATGAGCTCGGCAGGGCTTTCTAAGGTGGTCTTACAGTCAATGGAATGCACGGTCTAGATCCGTTGAATCAAGCTCTAGAAAGTAGGTGTGCAGTCCAGCAAGTGGTACCAGGGTCTCTGGCCTCTGGCTTTCCTTCTTTCTGCTCCTATGCTGCTGGGTGCACAAGCTAGTGGTTTTCTTGGACTCTGCCTCATCTTTCTCCTTTCTACACTTCAGCCTGTGATTTTGCTTCTTCCTCCACTTGGCTCTCGCCTCATGGAGGTTTCCAAGAAGATGGTGCTAAGGCTGAGAGCTTTGTTTTCACATTTGAATCTGAATTCTAGTCAATACTGAAAGGGCTATGAAAAATCCACTGAGCTGTTGCAAATAGCTTTGCCTTGTTTAAATTTTTATGTAAGATAAAAATAAAAATTTGAGTAATTTTTTGCTTGGTAAACTCACTTTCAGTATGCCATAAACTGTGAGAAAAGATGGAAAGCAAAAAAAGATGCTGGTGTACCTTTCACTTTGTTAAATGTACTCATTCTGTGAGAAATGAAAACGTGTTTACATGGCTTTTCTTTTTTCAGACTTCAAATATGTAAAATTTCTCTGAAAAATAAGCAGCATTAGACAGATGCTGGCTACTCATAATATAATAACTGGAGAGAGTATAATATAGGGATTAGTGGTGAGAGAGTGTGGCATAGGAATTAATCACTCTTAATGGAGTAAGAGCGTCTGGATTCACATCACAGCTTCTTCATTGACTAAGAATAAGTCAATGGCCAGACATTTAATACCTGTGAGGTTTAGTTTCCTTATCTGCAAATGAGGGAAAATAATGATGCCTCCACAGGTTGTAGAAAGATCAAACAAGATAATACTTGTAAAGCACAGTGCCTGGCACCTAATAGGCACTCCATGTTCGCTTTTCTAGACCACTAATAATACTGCCACTACTGTTATTACTCTGAAAGTTATAAACATGTGAGAGGAAGTCAAGGACTCAAGAACTCATCTGTTTATATTGCTCTCTACTATTAAAATACGGTGGTTTAGAAATTGAGTTGAGCATGTAAATTTTAGGTAGCAGCTACTATATCTTGTAATCTAGTCTAGAATTTATTTACAATTATTTGAACAAATTCACAACTGTACTCATGGAGGAATGAAATATTTGATGTTATATGTAAGCTTTGTTTATTTTGGGGGGTTTTTTTCATAACATTTTGTTACTATAAAATATTTCTGTTGTTAACAAACATTTATTATTAATAGGCCAGGCACAATACAATATACTAAGTACTAATGTAAAAATCTATAAGACTTCTTGCCCTAATGTCCTTGCCCTTCCTATCAAAACTAGTGATAGGAAATAGATACATAAATAATTTTATAATAAAATATTGTAGAAGGCAGAATAATGCCTCCTCAAAGATGTCCATATCTTTATTCTTAGAATTTGTGAATATGATACCTCACATGGCAAAAGAGATTTTGCAGGTGTGATTAAATTTAAGGACCTTGAGATGGGAAGATTATCCTGGATTTTTCCATTGGGCTAGACCTAATCACATGAGTCCTTAAAAGCAGAGAACCTTTCCCTGCTGAGATCAGAGAGGAGTTAACTATAGAAGAAAGGTCATAAGAGCTGAACATTGCTGGCTTTGAAGATGCAGGAAGGGGGCCAAAGCCAAAGAATATGGACAGTCTTTAGGAGCTGGTAAAGGTAGGCAACTAGATTCTTTCCTAGAGCCTCCAGAAAAAATGCAATCCTGATGAGATTAACCTACAAAACTATAAGATGATAAGTTTTTGTTGTTTTAAGCCACGAAGTTTATAGTAATTTCTTATAGCAGAAATAGAAAACTAATCCAAGCACAATAAACTGTCTTTATACATGGACAAATAGAAAATAGGGATCATTTTCCAAACTTGTGTCAGAAGAGCTAGGGAGATTTTTCCAAGAATACCCACAAAAGTCATTGTTCCAAAGTGGGTCGCATGTTCTTTCCGAAGCCAGCTACAGGTAGAGGGAAGTTCATTACTTTTAGACTTGTCATCTCTAGAGCTGGACGTAGGGTATGCCTCACCTGAGGAATATGGTCTGGAATAAGGTTCTAAGAAGAAAGAGCATCCTTTATAATGTTCAAAACAGAAATACTAACCTCATTAAAATCTATACATTGCTTTGAAATTAATATAATAAAAATAGTTTGGAAAATAAAGATAATCATTTATTTGTCAAGAAGAGAACAAAGTAGAAAATCTATCAAGATATTGCTCTAATGCTTGCCAGACACATGATCAATTTTCTCCATTTATTCAACAAGTATGTATTGAGTTCCTTCTATGTGCTGCTATTCCCAAGACAGCCCCTGCTCTATCCTAATATTAGAGGATATCAATGGTGACCAAAAACACATACTGTCCCTATCCTCATGCACAGTGATTGAGACATTCATCAGATAATCACACACACACATTTATACTGATTCAGAATACATTGAAAGAGCATTAAGAGCACTGAGAGACTGAGTTGAAGCTTATGCTGAAGCTAAATGAAGAGCAGGTATTAACTGAGCAAAGAAGGGAGGAAAGAGTGTGGCAGGCAAAGAAAACAGCAAGTACAAATGTGTGGCAGGCAGAAGCATAGCCTGTTTAGGGGCTCCTGGGTGGCTCAGTTGGTTAAGCGTCCAACTTCAGCTGAGGTCATGATCTCATGGTTTGTGGGTTGAAGCCCCACGTGGGGCTCTGTGCTGACAGCTCAGAGCCTGGACCCTGCTTTGGATTCTGTGTCTCCCTCTCTCTCTGCTCCTTCCCTGCTCACACTCTGCCTCTCTCTCAAAAAATAAATACACATATAAAAAATTTTAAAATAAAATATAAAAACATAGCCTTTCCAAGAAGTTAATGACTCACGTGGCTGAAACAGAGAAAGACAGAGGCTGATGGCAGGATGAGGCCAGAGACCCAGAGGGAAGCCAGGCTAAGCAGGGCCTCCTAAACCATGTTAAAAACAGTTAGCCTTTATCTTAAAAGCAGGGTGGAGGTGGAGTGATCACTTTGGCTGTGGTGTGGTAAAAAGCTTATAGGGGAGCTAAAGAATATGTGCAAGAGCAGTTAGGAAACTGTTGGAATATCAAGGCAAGCGATGTTAGCAGATTATTTTGGGATTATAGCAGCAGATGGAATAGCAATATACACAATAAGGAAGGATTTAGAAGGAAAAATAAGAGGGTTTATGTCGATGAGCAGGATGTAGCAGGCAGGGAAGACTGCGGAGTGAGTCATGAATGCCTCAGGTTTCTGGCCTTTGGATCTGGCATATGGATGGTGGTGTCATTCACGGAGGTCAGCCGAAGGAGCACTACTTCCTCACAAATCGTCCAGACAGTTTAAGTTCTATTGTAAATATGAATGTATAAAAGTTATTGAATTGAATTTATTTTTGATATCTGCATGAGATCAGAAAAAGCAAAATTCTGATACTTGTCATGGTGGTTTTGTAGTCTTCCATGTATTTCATTTTATCTACCATATCCACCACTCAAATCATACTATATTTCTTTCTTCATACAACTTTCCCAATTTTAATGTACTGTAGTAATTCTATTTAACTATCCCAACTTATCAGTTTTGTAAACTTAAAAAAAAAAAGGCTAATTAAATCCACTAATCGATGGAAAGAAGGGAGTGATCAAACTAATCAATTATAATCATGCAGGTCTTTATCTCAACTACTGTACCTACAGTGAACTACTGATGGCAGCTCCTGCAAGACCTCACGAGTCTATTGTTAAATTTTCAAGAACCTTGCAAGCTAATTAAGTAGCTTGAAAGTGACCGCAGCAGGAGGAGTACTAGCTACAGAAACAGAAAAACACTGCAGAACTGGCAAACAATTCAAATTAGAAATCCACCCATCCCGACTCCCACCCCCGACAAAGCCTACTGTTAAACATTTACCAGCATACCGGTGTTCGGACCTTTTAGAATGGTGCTATTTAGTATGGATCTTCTGGATACAGAAAATACTGTAGTGAGATTGACTATAATCTCACCGATTTAAAAATGCTGCAGGGGCGCCTGGGTGGCTCAGTCAGTTAAGCCTCTGACTCGTGATTTCAACTCAGGATCTCACGGTCAATCAGTTGGTCATAAATTTGGGTTGAGCTCCACTGGGTGTGAGCCCACTTAAGACTCTCCCTCTCCCTCTCCCTTTATCTCTCCCCTGTGTGTGCTTGTGCACTCTCTCTCTCAAAATAAATTAATAAAACAAAATATGCTGCCTATTTTCCACGTTTTAAATGCCTTTTCTTTAGGATTGTTTGAAGCCCATCTAATTCATTGCTGAATATCTTGGATGTTTCCACAGAACTTCATTTGTGAAGATATGCCACTTTTAAGGATTCTTCTAATGATTTTTACTTTTTTCTCTCCTTTGGATTGTCCAGATTAAGAAGTGCCGCAGTAAAGTGGCAACATTTTAGTAATTATTGAATCTGGCTATAGGTGTGCGGGGAATCATTGTGCTATTTTTCCCTAGTTTTGTGTGCGCTTGAAGTTTTTCATATTAAAAACAGAAGCAGGCTCCAGCCCCGTCCTCACTGGACCTTTCACTTCCTGTCTCACTCCCCGCAGGTCTTCTCAGGATCTGAGCTGATGGGATCCAGTGCTGCCTCCCATCTGGTTACTAATTCCTTATTTTGGTTTAAGTCTTGTAGCACCTACTTCTTCCCTGAGAAACCCACAAGCAGTGTGTAGAAAAATTTAAAGTAAATCCGAAAGAACCATACCAGATTAGGGTATTTTCTTTGTACTACAACCACAAAAATACTGAAAAAAAAGTCTTAAAAATCTTTAGTAACCACAGAAAACCCCAAAGTACAATGAGTGCATAGATTAAAAGAAACTGGAAAAAGCAAAAAGGAAAACAAAAAACTTTCATAGAAAGTGAAAAAGAGGCCAGAAATGCTGTCAACAATGCAAGACACTGGAGGAGTAGAGAGAAGTGGGGAAGAAAAATTATAAACTAAATCAAGCAGTCTTCAAGTTCTGTCCTAAAGAAAAGAAGGACTTGATCTCAGGCAAGAACAAGATCTTTTTTTTCTTTTATAATGCAGCATATTATTTATGGAACACAAAACAATATGAGAAGCTGAGAAACATAAAATTCACCCAGTCACAGCACATCAGTGAAGAAAAAACTAATTTAGAACACTAACACAAAAAATAAGGAAAGGTTATCAAATAAATTATAATTCAAGAGAAAATTACCAGTATCAAAGGGATTGTTTTTTATGGGTTAGAGAGCTGAAGATCATGAAAGCGATCTGGTCAAGGTAATTAAGTTTATGTGTTGAAGCCTGGATTTGAACTCCCTGGATGTCTCCACAGTATTTTGTTTTTCCCACTTTTTTTTTTTAAATAAAAATGAAAGTCCAAAACTGATTTGGGGAGCACCCGTGAGGCTCAGTCAGTTGAATGTCCAACTCTTGATTTCAGCTCAGGTCGCGACCTCATGGTTTGTGAGGTGGAGCTCTGTCTGCATCAGGCTGTTCGCTGGCAGCGCCAAGGCTGCTTAAGACCCTCTTTCTCCCTCCCTCTCTCTCCGCCTCTCCCCCACTCGTGCTCTCTCTCTCAAAATAAATAAATAAACATTTTTTAAAAAATAATTTTAAATTACATATAAATATGATTTAAAAATAACTCTGGTCTAGATTTAAAATATAGACTTAACAATGATGCCCTAGTAAGCCACACTTTTCCACTACTTCATCAACGACACCCTGTGTTCTACATAAATTACTGTTACATAGGGAAAGATCACCTTAAAGTCATTGTATCTGCCATTGCAAATAAAAATTAGATTTTTTTCACTCCCTCTTTCCTTAAATATGTAACTTTTTTTTTTTAACATTTTAGAGATAGAGAATGTATGAACAGGAGAGAGGGGCAGAGAGAGAGAGAATCTCAAGCAGGAGACTACACTCAGTGTGGAGCATGACATGCCTCTTAAGTATAAACTTTAAATTGTATATATAGACTTGATAATAAAACATTTTTAGTGACAAAAATTTATATTTATATATTGATGACAGAAATGATCAGGCTTGGTTTCTACTAAAGGAATCTAAGTTGGAGTCATATATTTGAAGAGTTCCTCAAAACTTACTCAAATTCATTGTCTCTTTTTGGCAGATGACTTTTGTCTTTTAAGTTTACTTTCCTCTGGCATAGACAGCATGCTTAATGGTACTTAATATTTACTTTTGATTATGTCAAACCCTATACCTAAAGATTATCTGTTATATAAATAATTCTCCACCTTGCACCTGTAAGGATGCAGGTCTGAAACTGACTCCATGAAACAATAGAAGAGCACACATTGCCCAAGGCAAAAGGACCACCCTTGTAACATTCTAAGGGCAAGCCTAAAGATAGAGGCTAAGGCTAGTCACGCCCTACCTGAGGGTCCTGGGCCCACTCTGTGATTGGTCAATACTCTAAATGTTGTGATTGGGTCCCGCCAAAAGTAACAAGTACTCTAGGCAATGTGAATGGTTAAACCTGCTGTCAATAATATTGTATTATAATGATTGGATCACTGTATTTCCTGTAACTCCCCCTTCCCAAACTCATAAAAGCCCTACCCTGCCTTTGTTCGGGGCTCACTCCACGTGGATCCAGTAAGTCTGTGAGCCTGAGTTTAGGCTGGCTGGGCCCAAATTCGTAATAAAGCCCTTTGCTTTTGCATGCATGATTCAGTCTTCCAGGTAATCTCTGGTTTTAGGGGGCGATATTAAAATCTGGGTACAACACACCTACTAGGAGCTAGTAGGTATTCAGTAAATAATTACTGATTTGAATCATGACTCCTAAGTGTAATCAGGTTTAATAAACTATGATGACAACTATGTCACCTCCATGACATAGTTTTACTTTTGTGATAATATTAGCATCTAGTGAGGAGAAATTATATCAATGGTTTTAACAAATATAATTTAACTTAAAGAACTGTTAATTAGGCATTGAAGAATAGAAGAGACAAAAGGGACCAGCATCATAAGCATCAACAGGAAACTTGTCAGAAACGCAAGTTCTCAGAATCCAGGTCCTCGCCCCAAGAGAGGCCCAACAATCTGTGCTTTAGCAAACCCTCCAGCGGATTATTAAGTAGCTAAAATTTAAAAATCATGAAGGAAACAACAGCCAGCACTCCAAAGGCCTGGGGCAATTAAAGAAAAGAGGTGGAATTACTAAAGCTGAGAAGATTAGGGAAAGGCCCAATGGAGCTGAAACTCAGATTTTCAAGAACCCATCACAGCTTGCCTGGTACTGGCGTCTGTACACTAAGAGGAGGGACCTGTCGACCTACGAATGGGGTATCTGAGGAATAGGCACCCACAAGTTTGATCTAGTGTCTCAAGAAGGCACATCAAGGTTAATTCTGCAAGTGTTGGGAAATCCCCAAATTTTGAAATCAGTGGCTTCTACTGGAAGAAATTACTACTACCAGAGTGAAACACTGTTGCTAGAGCAAAACAGACAGCCCAACCAAACCCATCAGAAGCAAACAAGAGCAAATCCCTTCTTCCTTCAGCTGTGCAATGTCCTATTAGCCCTCCTAATGGTAGAAACTAACAAGGAGCCAAAAATGTTGACTTCCAAGGATTGGTTTTAAGTGTTGAGACAGTAGCTCACTAACTGGCATGAAGACCTTAATTATAAGAGTGAGAGGTAATAGAAGTAGTAAACATTTTTTGAAAAGATTACATTGTTTGACCTGTGTATGGGGTACACTTGGACATTTTCTTGGGAGTTGATTTCTAGGTGGACTTTTGGACTTCTTATACAAAATTATTCCCATTTGAAAACTTTGTCTCTCCTAATAGGATTAATAAGAGGCATTTAGGACATTCATAGAATTTGGGCAAGAAACTATGCAAGGCCCTACACTGAGGTCTCCTTAGCTATGGCTAAGACTGAAAGATCACAGCAGTAATGACTGAGGATTGCTCAATAGTAGCAATAAGACTTCCTCAAGTCAGCTGAGCCTTGGTTTCTTACAGTCTTAGTATCGAGGGAATGGGCCAAACAGCTTACTTACACGAGACATAGCAATCTGGGGCCCTGCCTCAAAACAGGAGATGGGTAGAAAAGTTATTTTGAAATCATGGCAAATGATAAAGGCAGTACGAACATGATTCCTCATTGAAGCACCTGTCTTTTATAATCCCAGGAAACTAGAAAATGAATGGAAATGGATCAGCTCCGTCCTTAATCTTATAAATCAGTATTCTGGTAGTTGAGGGTCCCATGTTAATTCTACAGACATCAATAAATTAGTGCTTTCCACATTCTTGAGAGCGGGCACAGCCATACTTGTTCTATATGTCCTTCAAAAGGAATCCTCCCAAGTATTTACTGAATGATTATCAGAAGAATGCCCAGTATTTTGGGAGAATGTTATTATTGGAAGTCCTTATTCTTCACCTATGCGGCATCTGGGTGTCTCAGCCAATTAACTGAGCATCTGACTCTTGATTTCAGCTCAGGTCATGGATCCCAGGGTCAGGATCAAGCCCACATCACGCTCTGTGCATGGAGCCTGCTTAAGATTTCTCTCTCTTTACCCCACTCATTCATACTCATTTTATCTCTAGAAAACTTTTTTTTAAAAAGGAACTTCATCTATTTCTCATTTTATGTTGTGGCTTTTTGTTTTTGTTTTAAAGGATATTGAAGAATCACAAAACCACACTGGCGAGCCTGTTGGAGATGACTACAAAAAGATGGGAACACTTTTTGGTGAACT
Source organism: Suricata suricatta (assembly GCF_006229205.1). Taxonomy (NCBI): domain Eukaryota; kingdom Metazoa; phylum Chordata; class Mammalia; order Carnivora; family Herpestidae; genus Suricata; species Suricata suricatta. The sequence goes on along the minus strand of NC_043700.1, from coordinate 104,843,204 downwards.
GAACAAAAGCCTCATCAACATGGGCTTCACAAGGATGTATTTTGGAGAACGAATTGTGGAACCAGTAATAGTCATTTTCTTTTGGATTATGCTGTGGTTCCTTGGCCTACAAGCCCTTGGATTAGTTGCAGTTCTTTGCCTTGTCATTATTTATGTGCAACAGTAAAATATGGCTAAATAGGCTGTTGTTTCACATTTGGTAGCCAGATATGTAATTGGTGAAGTTATATATTTCACTACATGAAAGCCGAAAAGTTTGCCTTGTTTCAAATTATGTGCTGTTTTGTAATTAAATTTATTAGTGGATGTTGTTTAAAATTAAACTCAACTCTTAATTATAGCAGGGTTGAACACACATTTTGTAGCTTATTCAAAAGGCTTGTTTTACTACCGTGATCTGTGCCCACTTTTAAAGACCCCTCCCTATTCCCATGCCAAATCTTAAACACCACCAAAAAGTGAGCGGGGAAAATAACTGGATCTGGAATTCAAACCAGGCAATATAGGTCCTATAAAGAATTACAATAAATTATTTTAGAATAAAAAGGATGAAACAAGGAGCTAAAAATGTTTTAATGGGAGACTGTCCCCACCCAACCCACCAAATAACCTCATTTTATTTGGGAAATAATTTGGATATCTATTGTTCCTGCTCAGACCAAATTAATATAAGTGATAATTACTATACACTACCTTAAAATTGTGCTGAAGATCAGTAAACTAGCACATTTTCTAAAGATTGAAAAGAATATATTTATTATAGCTGGTGAAACTTCCCAAGTTCAATGTTCAGTGTAACTTTTTTATAATATAACACTTGGGCTTGGAATCACTTCAGTATATCATTTGAAGTTTTAGACAATTTGGTGCTAATTACCTTTTGTGAGTTTTTTAAGTCTCATAAGCCATGTCCATTGCTGACTGCACCCCCGTGGTAATGCTCTATTTTCTTGTATCTAACAAGTTGCATATTTTTTTCCTAGAGAGACATTTTCCATGTATTTTTTTTCAGAAACTTACATTTTATAATTCTTTTATAACAATTACTCTAAGATTTAAAAAATCTATTTCCTATTTTGGCATGAATTTTTTCCCCAAAAATTGATTTATATTATGGCTGAAATTTTTTACTATGCCTTTAAGAAAAAAAAAATCAGTTCATTTTCTTTGATATTTGTACCGGAAAGGTAAAGTTTTACAGTATAAAACCAAATGCTTACATTTGGAATTTAACAGCCAATTGTAATAATATTCCTCTAAGGCTAAAGCCAAGGCAATCATTGGCCAGTCATGTTATTAATTCAGTACTTTGGGGTTTTATATTGAAATAAGCATTTCTTTAAATACACTTTAAAAATAGAAAATGGCTTAACGATATTTCGGATTTTGTTAAAGAACCTAAAATCTTGTACATTTTTACCTTAAAGACATTCTATATACATAAAGGAGGGGTACTAAAGTAATTATCTAAAAATTCAAGTTAAATAAGAGGAAAATGGGACAATGGGGTATTTTTATCTTTGGCAGGACAGTAACTAAAGTGTATAAAATGTTTAATATTCCACTTTGTAAAGTTTTTATCCAATTTTGTTTTAAAAACGTATTCTATAAGTTCTCAGTGTCTTCCATGCGGAAGCAGAAAACTGATAAAAAATGTTCATCTTAGATTTCTAAAATCATATAATCCCGAACAAAAATATCAAGCAGAGGGCACTAAAAAACTATTGTGTATTTGTATAAATACAGACCTTTTAAAGTTTGGCAAAAAAAGGAAAGACTTTGTACTGTATCATTGTGTTTTTATTGGGTTTGAAATATTTTTATAGTAGCCTTTATGGATTTGGCCTAACTGCAAGTTATTTGAAAAGGTGTCTTCATTTGTGCACAGTAGAATTGTGAGGTTTTTCATAGAAATCATAAGATTTTGTATATCTGCATTAAATATTAAAAAATACATTATTTTCTAATGCTATCAAGAATTTTAATTTTCCTTTGGAATATAAAAAGACACAGTATGCATAATAACAGCTCTGGTTCCGCCAGGGCTAATATTGAAAATATTTTAAAAGTATGTTTGAATAGTAATTATTTCATATACTGTCAATACTATGTATCTATACACTGATGTTAATAGGATATATATTAAATTACATAAAGAAATGAGATATTTTGCAATTCTTCCTGCATTTTTTACTGGCTAGAGCAGTATACTATCATACTGTTTGCTTTGTTAGGGAAAAAGCAGACTTTGCTTATTTGATGGAAATAATATATTTTCTTTTATGAAATATTCTAAAATGTAGTTAATAGCTATATCCTGAAATGGAAAGAAACTGATCAATTCTTTGGTTCATGGTATAAGGAATGAGAAGAAAAATAAATCTCAATCATTTCAGTCTCAAATCCAAGCTAATTTTAGAAACTGTTACTCCTTATGAATAAAGACAGAGAAGTTACAGTGCTAATGTTATTAGATTATCCATGTGTACATCATTCATTCCACAGCTCTCAATTCAAAAGGAAAGGGTCAAGATCTACAAATAAACTGACTACACATGAATAAGTCCATGTTCCTTCAAGTGGAAACTCAGTATTTTGTAGAATTCAGTTCCTTCATATCTTAAGCTGAGACCCCCAAGGTATCTTCCCACTCCTGGCTGCCAGCCAGCCACTTGGTCCAGTGGAGCCTGGAGGCAGCTTGCACTGACCTGCAAGAGACAGTTGTGTACATCTTTCCCCCTGGTTTGCCTTCAGTAACGTCAGTTGGTAGCTTGAAAGTGTCTGTGAGGGGAATATATACACTATAAAAATTGGCAAATCCAACAAATCACGGGTCTTTTTTTTTTCCTGGCAAGCCAGTTATTAAACATATATCGGTATGCCACCTATTAGCCACTCTAGATGTCACCTCCCCATTTTGACTTCTGTAGACATAAAAGGAAGCATGTTGAGCAAAGCCCATCAACCAATGTAAAACCGTATCTGGATCTTTTCCATGTGGGAATTAGGAATTATGCTTGTCTTCTGACCAACACATCTATATTATATGTGTTTTGATTAGAGAAAATCTCTCTGGGCTATCACTGAGCTACACATACATTAAAGGCTATCCAAATGATCAGGAAATAAACAGTTATAGAACTGATGGAAGGCAAATTACAGCCTAAGATTCATTGCAAGTAGAAATCTCAAAATAGTCAAAGATAGCTTTTGAGCAATCAAGAGCTATTTGAGTTATAGATTATATTTAATAGTTATTTTACAAGTGTTTACTGATTTCAGGTCATTTTAAATGTTTTTATTATCAATTCATGGCTTCACAAGGTAAAAGAAGACAAAAAAATGTAAGACTTTCATGCCTGTTAATACTTCTAGTAAAAGACTTGGCCAAGGAGACTGTCGGGAGAACACAGCCTGTTTTCTCATCACCTCACACATTGCCTTGGACAATGTCACCACTCCCATGGCATCAGCTACCATTTCCTACTAACAGCTCTCCATTCTGTATCTCCAGTTCAGAGCACTGTGCAGAATATAAAATCCACATATTTAATTGCTTGCCCAACATTCATACCTATTTATCCCTTAGTACCTCAGGATTACTGTATCCAAAACAAAACAATACAAAAAGGAACTCGGGATCCTTTTCCCAAACCTTTTGATCTTCCTGTGTTTCCAATCTCAGCAAGTGACAGTTGTCTCCAACACCCACATAAAATCAGTCACCAAGTCCTGTCTATTTTACTTCCTAAGAAATGTCTTTAATCTTTTCACTTCTCCTGATTCCCAGTTTCACTAACTTAGTTCATACCACCATCATCTCCCTTGATTGCTATCTCAGAATCCTACTTGGTCTCCCCTGCCTTCTTTTCCACTCCGCAGTCAGAATAACCTTTCTAAATCATAATTCTGGTCTCTTTGGCCTAAATCTTTTCAATGGCTTCCATTGAAATGATAAATGCTTATGATAAATGCTTACTCTGTAATCTGTTTTACAAGTCTCCTCAAGAACTGGTTCTTGTATACTTCATCTCTCCATACAGCTACCATCCCTTTCCAAGACAGCTTTACAAATTAGTTTTTCTGTTCCTTGTGAGAGTTGCGCTTACTCACTTCCAGAACTCTGTACGTGCTTTAGCTTCTTTCTTTAATCCCTCCCCACCAAACTGACCAACACATCCACAGCTTTAAGACCTTTAAACATAATGTCCCCCGGGAAAATTTTTATGACTCTTAAATCCAGTGTTGGTATTTAATACGCTTTCTGAGAACTCTGTGCTTCCCCCTCAGCACTTGTCATGCTATATTATAATAGCTTATTTGTCAGTTTCCTCCTTTAGACAAAGACTTTACAAGAGCAGAGAACATGTCTCTCTGGTTCATAAATTGCATTGTCTAACACAATGCCTGGCACATAATACATGCTCAAAATATTTATCAGATTAATAAGTCAACTTCATTTATTCATGTACTACCTATAGTGCTTTAACAAATATTTAGCATTGGTTTACTTTAAACCAATTTACTTTAAAGTTCTTAACTCCAAAACTATGCTTATCATGTATAAAGAAAGTGAATTAATGTATATGTTATCATTTATAAAGTTTATTCACTTTTGATGGAAGAATATACCTATTATTTGCATATACAGTATTACTACTATACACTTGCATATTTTTAGTAGACAGTGTGAATATTCAGTGTTGTACTTGGTGAAATCACTATTTCTCCAGAAAGGATATTTTAGAATGCATATGGTCACTGATGCTACCTAAATTTCATATTTTCCAGTATTTTTCAGTAGGCTTCTGTCTACTAAATTTTAATTAAAAAAACAAACACAGAAGTTGTGAGCAGGAATTCTCAAGTATCTAAGTTTGGGTAGTTTAGGCTACAGAATAAATTCACTACTAGAATATTCTAGTCACCCAGATCATAAATGTTAAATAACATGTATATAAAGTATTTTTTCCCCAATAAATAATACTCTTTCACAACCTTGCATTCTGAGTCTCTCTTCTGACTCCCTCTATCATGTTTTACTTACCAGTTAATTGCTGCCACAATCAAGTTTGAAAATTGCCAAAGCAACAACATACCTATGAGTGAATCATCTCTAATGCTGCAACAGAAATCTAAGGCCTGGTATGTGGATGGCTTCCCAGGCACCAGAGTAGTAGGAAAACCTAGATCAAGATCAACCTCTGCATCCAAGCTGTATTTCTTTTTTGTTGCCTTGACTGTCATGTTTAAGTTTGAATTATTGAATGAGATCTGCAGGGGCCTGCTGAGATCCAGAACTTAGTCATACACATGCCCATTAAATGTGAGTTATCTTTTCAGCAGTTAAATTTGTATCATTTAGCCTTTCAGCAACTTATTATTAGTTGGAAATGTCCTTGATAACATTCCAATGCACCACAAAATACAATGAAATTTTATCATAAGATCATGGTCCTTTTTTGTTATTGGTTTACTCCTTTATTATGAGGCTATTGAGGTATATTTTTTAATGTTAGGGGTTTTTTTTAACAGAAGAAAGAAAATTCTACATACAATATACTTATTTATATCATAGTTTTTTAAGGCAAAAATCTTAAGAGTTATTTTCCAAGGATAGGGGACAGGATATGTAAAACTTGTATCAATATTTAAGTACATTACTGAATGCCCTTCTCTGCTATGATTGCTTCTGTTGTATAGTTTCCTAGTTTTACATATGTAATATCAAAAATATTTATGATTTCATTGTTAAATGTATTTTCAGCTTTAACAGGCACATGAGTGTGTGTGTGTGTGTGTGTGTGTGTGTGTGTGTGTGTGTATGCAACATACAAGCAAAGGCTAAGAATCAACAATTACAAAGTACACTGCTAGGATGTTAGCTTGGAAGACTTAAATTAAATAAATTGATCTTGCACAAAACTATAAAGGTAATTTTCCATATAAGGTGAAGCATTTCTTCAAATATTAATTAGGACAATGCTTTCAAAGGTTTTTAGTTTGTTTGCCCTAGGTGAAATCTCACATGAATAGCCAATATCTATAAATGATAAAAGCAGGGCCGCTATGATGGATTCTGCTGTAGGTCAGTACCCTGGGAAACAGACTCAAGAAATTAGCATGCAGGAAGTTGATTCGAGAGTGCTCTGGGATCAACAACTGTGAAGTAACGGAAGCAGGATTGGACAAAGGGAGGTCTGCAGCACAGTCACAGCAAGGCACCAGCTACTCCACAGGGTGCCCTCAAGCCAAGAGGGCCCTTAAGCATTGACGTGTATTGGGAGCTCTTCAGCCAAAAGCAATTCCCAGAGAACTGGCAGCTGGGGTTTGTCATCTAGCAGCTCCCCCAGCAGTTAAGGGAGATGCATCCTTTGGCTCTGAAGAGAGGATCTGAGCTGCCCAACACGGCATCCAGCATCCGCTAGAGACTCTTATTCCTCACCTTGCCTGATACCCAAGCCACTTCCAAAACCCCACTCTCCAGAATACAATAAGAATATGACTGATTTAAACCATAAACTCACTGGTCAAGATGGACATTCAAAACTAGGGGTACAATCTTCAGTCTGTTGCATTGCCTGCTTCTACTGTGAGATTCAGGTCTTCAATTATGATCAAATTTTAGTTGACTAAGCATCATGCCCAGGATTCAGCAAAGGCTTGACACTACTAGAAACAGATAAACAAATGATTGACAGAAAAGCCCATTAGTTAAAACTGGAAGTAAGAAATCCATGAGATTTTGTATATATAAATTGTTTAGAACAACCATAAGTTAATAAGTCTCTCAGATGGGGCTTCACAAGACATCAGGACAAACCATCACTAGGTTGGGTCTTGGAATCTAGGTATGTTCAAGCCTAGATAATAGGTCAGTCTGCTTTGTGCTTTCTGGCCCTATCCCCAAGTTCCAAAGCAGTTTTAATTCTCAAATTTGGGGAGCATGTTTAAAATGAGATTTTCAGGGCGCCTGGGTGGCTCAGTCGGTTAAGCCTCTGACTTCGGCTCAGGTCAGATCTCACATTCGTGGGTTCGAGCCCCGCATCAGGCTCTGTGCTGACAGCTAGCTCAGAGCCTGGAGCCTGCTTCCGGTTCTGTGTCTCCTTCTCTCTCTGCCCCTCCCCCTCTCATGCTCTGTCTCTCTCTGTATCAAAAATAAATAAAACATTAAAAAAATTTTTAAATAAGATTTTCAATGGTAGAGGAAAACTCACTTGTAAGAAAACTGTATCTTCCCCCACCCCCAACACACTATTGCATCTGATTTATGACTTGGAGATTTGGTCCTAATCATGACTTTCCTATTAAATTTTAGCACAAAAGTTCTCACCAATCAGAATTGGTAATTGAGTAGGCACTTGAAAAGAGCTTTCTCCAGTCTTGGCCCAGAATATTTTGGGGGCCCCTAAGCATAATTTTAGCTGCTATCTTTATTCCTGGAATCTTAGGAGGTGGCAAGATCAGGCAAGACAGTGGCTGTAAGCCAGTTACATACTGAAACTATAGTAGTGTTTAGGCATGATTTCCCCCTTTGGTTATATGAAAATATTAGAAGAATACACAAACCAACTCTCAGGTAAAAAGATCTCTATATCAAACCAAACTTAAAACTCGATTTTTATATTTACTAACTGCACAATTTGTATAAGTCACACCCACATCTCTTTAAACTCCAAGATCCTCATCTACAAAATGGAGTAACTGCTTTGGTTAAATAAGTTATTGCATTTTTTGTTGTTGTTGTGCCTTACACATAGGAAGCTTTCAATGAATGATGGTTGTTATTTTTAAATATAAACATTTACATATAGGAGAGGACATTCTTCACTATCCATGGAAAGCTCATACATTGAGAGCCATAAAACTTCTGACCTGTTTTATTGTTGGCAAAAGACTGATAAATAACAAGGAAATTCTATGCTGTGATCCCAATTCCTCATGACCAAAATATTTCTGAATTCTCTTATTAATGTCAAATATTAGTGCTTCATGAATCAAAATGACCATAAAAATAAGTAATGAAGAACCTAAAGATTTGATGAACAGACATGAAATAAATATGCTCTGTGCACCCACACCTTCTTTAATGAAATACTATGTTTTCTTTAAACATCTACTTACTACAATACCATGCATTTTCTGTTGTTCCTTTGCCTTAGTAATATTAGGGGTAGAATTATACTCACCAATGCATACACAATTGTGTTATGGATTTGAATAATTCATAAAATGAAAACCATTTCGAAGATACTTTTTTGTTTTACTCCTTTATGTACTAAGCCAAGAGTATTAAGCTATGTTTATAGAATTACAAACATTACCTTTCTTTGCTTTCAAAGTGAAATTTCAAACTAATCTGTTGGTCTGTTATGTCACATTTTCAGTAAGCACTAAAAATGTTTTACCAAGGGACGCCTGGGTGGCTTGACCATCCGACTTCAGCTCAGGTCAGGATCTTACCGTTCATGGGTTTGAGCCCCGCATCAGGCTTTCTGCTGACCGCTAGCTCAGAGCCTGGAGCCTGCTTCAGATTCTGTGTCTCTTTCTCTCTCTGCCCCTCCCCTGTTCATGCTCTGTCTCTCTCTGTCTCTCAAAAATAAATAAATGTAAAAAAAAATGTTTTAAATAAATAAATAAAAATGTTTCACCAAGATAAATATAATTGTATATTAGTACTTTCACATAAAAAATCCTGTACCTAGCAATATGGACACATTGTACAGCTAGATAGTACAAGCCAATAAAGACTATTAATATGTCGTGTTTACAAGAGTATTAGTATGTTCATAAAGTCCTGCCTTTAGTCTGTGAAAACATGCTTACAGCATATCATAATCTTAATTAATCTTTATTTTAGCAAGTCTTCAATTACATTGTTCCATCCTGGGTTCGTCTTTCATATGCTTTTCTTTCAAATAATTCTCCCTACCTGAAAAGCGGAAGTTCCTCAAATCAAATGTTTACAGATACGAATGTTTTATAATAAGCTATGGCATATCTTTAGTGCCATCTCCTAATGCATTTCAGAACTGGTTCGCCCACATTTTCCTTAACTGTCAATTTATGCTTTCAGATATTTTTATAAGATGCTCAGATAGAGCTGGTGTTGGGCAAATACAGTTCTCCTCAGGCGTTTCTCCCTTTTTCAAGTTAAAAGGAACATTTCTTGAGAGCTCCGTGCCTGGTCACCTGATCGTCACAATTGCCTCCCTCTGCAATGGAAATATACTGAGCTTTTCCTTCCCTCACCATGTCGCTGACACCCAAGTGGAGGGCACAGGGTTTTTTTCATGGGGACTAACAAAGAAGACATTATCTAGGCAATACAGAAAGATTTAGAGACAAAAAAAAACCCTGAACTTTAATACTCGTTTTAAATTACAGGCACTTCACTGATACCATTTCTAGCATGAGGTGTTACTGTTTCATCTCTGCCAAATCAAAGACAAACTGCTGCTAAAACTGCCTCCCAGGTCAGTCCCTTCTCTTCATCAGTGACTGCCGGAAATGTCCACACCGGGAAAAATAGTAATGCTGAATCCTCCAAGTATATCCATAGTTGAGATCCACAGTTGTATCTCCGTTGGCATGGAATCAAAGAGCAACAATGGTACAGCACCTGCTGCCTCCTCTGTTTTTCTGAATGTCTGCTGCACTTCCAGTCCTATCAGCACTGTCTTCCCAGCAGAACATGCAGTCTAATCTTCAGAGGAGGCCTAGAGAATGGACGATTATTTTTCGAGGAGATTTGGCACGTATAATCATAGCAAGACTGAAATAAAGCTTGCTGTGAGACACCATCTGTTGCCAACTTTTTTTCTTTAAATACAGAACAAGGGACATTGGTATGAACTCATGCTCAGTTTAATATAGACACAGATAAACAATATGGAAATGAGTAGAGATATGTGTGTATGGCATTACTGAAAGACTTCATGACATGCTACCCCCAAAAATGCTAATGGACTGAGTACATTGGTTATTTTGAGCTGAAGGCACTTGAAAATCAGCAAATTCAAGGAGGGGCTTTTTCTGTGCTTCCCTTATCTGCCTAAAGACAGATCCTCCAAAAGAAACTCAATTGTCAAAACCTGCCTATGAGTTTCACCAGCCAGGGGCCATTGACTCTTCTCAGAAGAGAGGAGACTAGAAGTCCACACCACACCCAAACTTTGTCACAAAGCATCATACCTCCTAGCTATTCTTCTAAGAGCCCATTCATCTCTCCTAAAGATGACGAACTGTCCCCTAAATTGCCTACATCCCCTCTCCCCTAAATTGCCTACATCCCCTCTCCCCTTCCTCTGTTAAGATAATATATAAGTTCTCAAATCTCACCAATTTTTGAGGGGTATTCCCTTTTTCCCCTCTATGATACTTCCGTGCAGGTAATAACAATCAATAAATGTATATACTTTCTCTCCTCTTGATCTGCCGTTGTCAGTTTATTTCACAGACCCAGCTGATCAAACCTAGGAGGGTAGATCATCTTTCTCCTTATAATATTGACTCAGGTATTTCTAACTTGAGAAAACTTGAGTTTCAAATGACTTCTGTTTTGTTACTCTTTTTTTATACATTATTTTATGGCAGCAATATAAAATTCACACTAATTCACTCTCCTTTGTAAAAGCATTGATCTCTAACTTTCTGTGTGAGCATTTGATCAATGTTTAATAATTTTCTGGGGGTTGGTGAGAAATAATAGTATCTAACTGTTGTAATACAAAAGCAATTAGCTCATACCCAAGACAGTCTTTGGGCGTGATGTATACTCCCATACTTCTAGAAGGTTCCTACTAGGCATGGGGTATACCTCCAGAACACCCTGGAAGTGGGCAGGCTGTGACAGTGGAGTCTGTTGGCTCAGAGGACCTGAGGAGGCTCACCACTGTTGAGTATTCTTATCTGCTAGGACAACACGGTGCTGGAACACCATCTCCTTCGCCCACCAACACTCAAAGAGCAGCTTACTCCCAGAGACAGTCTGCCCATAAGAGGGTTCACAGGCCCAAAAATATCTTAGAAAGTCTTTTATGTCAGCTTCTCGAGGTTGATATCAATGTGACCCTCTGGCCGTAGAGGACCCTGAAGAGAAACCATGTAGGGAGAGGTCCTGCAGCTAGCAAGCAATCCCTCTGCCCTCACGCCCAGGCACGGGGCAGCCTCAGTGTATCTGCGCATCGCTGAGAGGCCTCTCAGGAGGAAATTACAGGTCCTGGGCACTGTCCGGGGTGCAAGGCTTTATAAGATTTAGTAACTGTTTCGACAGCAACACCTACTTTCCTCTCATTAAGAGACCTCTGGCTTATGAGATTTGAAAACATGTCTGTCTAAATATCTGCAGTACACTATTCTATTTTGAAGATCAGCTACTCTATCCAGTGGTGATTATGAAGACTATTTGTGCATTGAACAGGTGACATAACAGAGAAAAAGAATTACACTTACTATATATTCTTGACTCCTGCCTTCTATGAATTAGGCTTGTCTTGGCTCTCCCTATTTACACATTAAATTTATATATATTCATATAATATATAATTTATATAATATATAACATATATTATATATTTATTATGAATGTTTATTATATTTACTATTTTTTATAAACATTTTCCATGAATATAGTAAGGTGCTAATAGGGATGATCTCTGAATGGTTGGTATAATTTTTGTTTATTTTCTACATTATATGTACACTAATAATATACAAATGTAATATATGTATACTACATATATACTAATAATAAAAGGTTATTGTGTTTAACATATGTTAAATTATGTACTCAGTGCATTAAATTTCTCTACCTGTGCCCTGCCTGGCAGAAAAGTGATTTGTAAAAGAATAATCTATTTAATGAAATAGAAAAACTGCAAAAATACAAACTGAGAATGTTAATAAACTGAGTTTCTATTAATAAATAAAATGCTTCTCAAAGTTTTCCATGAGGCGTTGGCCTTCAAGATGGAAATTTCCAAACTATTTTCACTTGCCACTATAAAAATTGCATGAGTGGTCAGGCCTAAACACGGATGGGGAACTTGATGATGCTGGACGGCATAAAGGATAATAAGGGCCAGATGCTGAGCTGCTTTCTTTACGCTGCTTCTGGTCTATGGGGGCCCAAAGTGCCCCAGAGGTGATGGCATAATTGGTTGTTGAGAAAATGAGCTTAATGTCATGGAAAGGTCACTTGTAACATTGAAAACTATTTGAACTGAGAACTTATTCCTGCCAACTACTTTGAAGCTAATTTTTATATAGTTCTTTCTTCAACTGTTTACATGCCTGGGATCAGTAATGGAAGTTTAAATTCTGGAACCCCTGGGGTGTCTGGGTGGCTCAGTCAGTTAAGCAGCCGACTTTGGCTCAGGTCATGATCTCACAGTTTGTGAGTTCGAGTCCCGCGTCAGGCTCTGTGCGGATGTCTCAGAAATTCTCTACTTCTGCTGCTTGCTCACTTCTGCCATCACAGAATGCCAGGAAGAAGGGAATAATTCCCAAGCAAGGCCAAGAGAAGTTCTTTCTGGAGCCTCTTGGGACATCTGCTGGAGCAGTCTTCTTTTTACCTTCAAGTCAGCAGTCATGCCTATTTCAATATAACTGACCAGATAAATAACAGGCCCAAAATTCTTATTTCTTAAATCTTATTTCTTTCCTCTGTGATACTCAAAGGACCTTACAGATCTGCTCAACCAAGCTTTCCCACACTCCGGGTAGCCTGGGAGTTAGGAAAAGCAGCTGACACCAAATAATTTGGCTCAGCTCACAAGTGACTTGTCTGTCTATGGACAACGGTCTATCCACCAAGCCCGACTGCTGCTTTCCTCGTTTCCTTTCATGCAAACTCGTATGGAACTTATTTAAACACTGCAAAGGAAAAATTAAGTTTAAATACAGATTTTTAAAAAGTTTTTATTACTTCTTTTAACATTTTCTCAAAACAACGGTCAGTGGTTCTTACCTGTATGTTATCCAGACATTTGCACAGAGAAGGGAATTCTTTGGAAGCATTTTGTGACTTTATTTGGCATTGGCTTTCTGTACTGAGATTTTTGTTTTGTTTTGCTGTTTTGCCAAGATTTTGCATGCGTCCTTTTTCTGTTGAATCATTCAATCCACAAACACTTACTAAACATCTATAATCTGCAAAGCAATACAGACATTGCATGCTATAAGAAATACAAATTATAAGGCCTAGTACTTACACTTAAAAAGTTTATAATCTAGCAAAAGAAATCAGAAATAAATATGAACTTTTTAATAACAGCAAAAGATAAAAATAAGTTATAAATCTAATTCTGTGCTTGAATATGATAAAGTTAAAATACTATTAGATGAGACAATGACATCAGCAAAATGGTGGCATAGGAACTTCTAGTACTTTTACAGAGCATATTGTAGAAGTAAACTTTCTTAGGAATACCATTTCAATGCTTAGAGTGAATTTGGAAAATACAAAAGGTGAAAACTTTGCAAAACAATTGGCAAAGAACAGGATCAATAGAAGTGGAACAAGCAAAATGAAAAAGAAACTTTATTGGACCAGAGAAGAAACACACTGGGGTGTGTGTGTGTGTGTGTGTGTGTGTGTGTGTGTGTGTGTTGTACTTCTTTATAATATTTCTGGAAGATCATACCAGACACTGATAATAGAAGTTTCTTCTGGGTGGAAAAACTGGGTCACAGGTAAAAGAGACTTACCATTCCACTTTTGAAGTTTTTATTTTGTTCTATGCATATGAATTAACTAGTTTAAAGAAAACAAAGCGAACAATTTTTAAACGCATGCATCTAAAAGGATTCATACCAATATGTTAACATTGGTTGTTTTTCTTTTCTCTTTTGTATTTTATATTTGTATTGTATTATATTTTGTATTTTATGTTTGCCTTTTATATTTTAAATTTTCTACAGTTAATGGGTATTTAGTTTATAATCACAAAAAATCTATTTTTAAATTTCTCTAAAAACATGGTGAATAACCAATGAATCAATATAAACAAAATAAATTACATCAATATTCACACTGTATTGTATTACCAGTTGTTGCACATAATTTCACTTAGGTCAACAGTATAGAAAACTAAATATACTTCTCATTAAACAATATTCATTTTCAACTAAACTCTTTTGTTTTCATCATTAATTCCATGCCTTAAGGACCCTATCAGGTATTGTTACAGATTCCTGAGTTAAGCGGTCCCTGTCCCTGTATCTTTAGGTGTCTGGGAAGTACAAATTTGGATAAACAGCATTCCAAACAAGCTTTAACATGGCTAATTTCTACATATTACCTACTCAAGTCTGGTCCTAAAGAAGCAGATGTATCTAACATAGAGTAACTTACAAATTACGATTTCATACATAAAATATCTTTAAAACTTTTATACCTATACCTAGTGATGTCTTGGATTAATAGGTGACATCAGAAAGTTTACAAATTTTTTATTATGACATTTCTCCAAAGAAAATATACAAATAGACGGTAAGTACCTGAAATGATATTCAACATCATTAGTCGTTAGAAAATGAAAATGAAAATCACAAGACACTAGTTCACACTCACAATGATGACTATAATTATTAACAGACAATAACACATTTTGGCAAGGATGCAGAGAAATTAGAACCCTCATACATTGTTGATGGGGATGTAACATTGTGCAGCTACTTTGGAAAACAGTTTAGTAGTTCCTCAAAAAGTTAAACTGAGAACTTCCATATGATCCACATATAAATCCAAGAAAAATGAAAATATGTATCCACAAAAATCTTGTATATGAATGTTCATAGCAGTATTATAATAACCAAAAATGGAAACAACCATCCATCAAGTAATGAATCACTTAATAAAATATATACCCATATGATGGAATATTATTTAGCCAAAAAAAGAATGAAGTACTAATAAATGCTACAATATGAATGAACCTTGAAAACATTATGCTGTAAGTAAAATAAGCAAACACAGAAGACCACATATTATTCATAATAACATTTATATGAAATGTCCAGAGATAGAAAGTGAATTCGTGTTTGCCAGCGGAGGAGAGAATTGGGAGTAACCATTAATGAACACTGAGTTTCCTTCAGATGTGATGACAATGTTCTAGAATTAGAACAAACTAATTTGTGGTTACATGATCTTATGAATATGCTAACAACTACTGAATTGTACATTTTAAGGAGTGAGTTTTACGGTATGTGATATAGCTCAGTGATTTTATAAAATTTCATTAAAAGCTGCAAGCCCAAGGTCAGGGTATCAACCTGGTTATCAACCAGCAGACCCAACAGCATAAGAATCATGAGGGCTAATTCTTTGGGAGACCATGATGGTATTATTACTAATTAAATAGCATATTTAAACTAATGCAATGCAGACCATATTTAAAATCCCTCCAGAGATATGGAAATTCTAAAAGCTTACCTTGGAATTCACTACTAAAAGAAAGGTAATATGACACACAAATAAAAGCAAATTTGCTTTTTTTTTCTTAAACTTTCACTATAATAACACAGTGGTCCTGATTATTTTTTTAATTCCAATCACCAACCTTGAACTACCACACAGAGAAAACTGACAACAAAATGGCCTCAAATATCAGACTGTACTGATTACAGCGGTGTTAGACAGTGTATAGGAATATGACCAAACCCTGACTTCTAATATCCAGCATTAAATTTCCTCCTATATTATACAGAAAGATTATGCAATTTGTGTTTTACATAAACTAAAGATTATTATGATTGATTTTAAAATTAGAATCCTTTTCTAATGCTGAGAGTATACTGTAGTTATTCAATTTCTGTGTGTTATTGACATATTTCAATGAAAACATGTAAATTCACTTGGTTTTTCTTCTGTGTTATGTGGTTATTTGTTAATATAACATTGTAAGAGGACAACAAAATTGCCGAATAACGGTTCTCAACTCCGCATTTCTCTCTTCCTCACCTATATGCATGGAGTACTCAAAGTTTTACCTAAAAGTGTTAACTAAAACATTTTTATTTAGCATTCCATTAGGAAATGTTTAATAAGCCAATAAAGTAGACTTTATCTTATAATGCTGAATTAGCTATTTACCGCCACCTAACAAATTACCCCAAATCATAGTGACTTAAAACAAAAACATTTATAGTCTCACAGTTTTTTGTGGGTTTGGAATTTCAGCGCAGCCCAGTGGGTGACTTCGGATCAGAAGCTCCCATAAGAAATCAGAAAGTTTGTCATAGGTGTCTTTTGGAGCACTAGAAGATAGATTAAAGGAGGTGAAGAGGATGGCGTTGTTCAAAAGAACAAGTGAGATAGTTGGGAATTAAAAAAACCAACAATAAAAGAAAAGCAGGAAAGACCTGTAGAGAGAGAGAGCCAGTACTGATAATGAATTCTTCATTTAAAAAGAAAAAAGAACCGATGATTTGTTATTTTATTTTCTGCCAGCAGGTGGCAGCTCCTGCTAAATATATAATGGGACTATTTCTGAATATTCCTACACTATCTCCATGTTGGAGAAATGCCAAAATTGTGTACCAGTCACTTCTCTATAATACTAAAAGTAACAATTTTTCAAAATAGCTTAATATAAAACAAATACCTTCCAGTGTATATTAGAAACAAAATAACAAATATATGTACATTTCTTTCAATGTAACAATTCTCAGTTATTTTTTAAACCTTCTGGGAGAGGCGCCTGGGTGGCTCAGTCAGTTAAGCGTTCGGCTTCAGCTCAGGTCATGATCTCACAGTTCCTCGGTTTGAGCCCTGCGTTGGGCTCTGTGCTGACAGCTAGTCAGAGCCTGGAGTCTGCTTCAGATTCTGTGTCTCCCTCTCTCTCCAACCCTCCTCTGCTCACGCTGTCTCTGTCTCTCAAAAATAAATTTTTCTTCTTTTCAATATAGACATTTAATGCTATATGCTTTTAACAACTGCTTTAGATGTCCCACAAGTATTATAAAAATATTGTGGTTTTACTTGTATTCAATTCAAAATGCTCTCTAATTTTCTTTTAATGCAGGGAACCCATTTAGAATGGTGTTGTTTCATTTCCCGACATTGTGGGATCTTTCTAGACACTTTTCTGTTACTGATTTCTAGATTAATTCTTTTTTTAATAAAACTTTAACTCTTTTTGTGTGCATGACATGTGCTCATGAAAAAACACATATAAGAAAAAGAATAAAGCTCATACGACACAGAAATAAGCAGTTAACTTTTTGATGTATGTATGTATGTATCTATATGCACACACACTTATTTAATCCTACATATGTGAGCTGACACTAAATATATTGCTTTGTAATCAATTATGTTTTACTTTACAATACAGAATGAATGTATTTTCATGCATATGTGTGAAACTCTCCAATTAAAAAACAGACCTGGAGAATGGGTTGAAAATACAAAATCCAGTGAGAGGCTGGTAACAGGGAAACTACCTAAAACAAAATCCCACCAGATTATTAAAAATAAAACAAAGGTCAAAGGTACATCAGAAAACACTAAGAGAAAGAAAGCAGGGGCCAGACTTTAATATCAGACAAAAAAAGCACACAGGATAAGGATGCCTGAGTGAATATTGCTTCCAATACATCACCACAAACTTGTTTCTTACTCTTATCTCTTCCCTGAGCCTTTCCAACTCATCCACTCTTATCATTTCTTTAGGGACCTGATGCCTCCCAGGAGTTTCCTCTTTAATCCCCTGGCCAGGTTGGGTCAGCCCTCCTCTAAGACTTCCTTCTGGTTCTGGGCTTACACCTTCCCTGGAAGGTTGAGGATTTCCTTCTGCCCCCTTGGATACATCTTCCCAAGGGTGGTCTGCCTTGGCCTGTGGCATGTTCTGTGGTTTTCCTTCATTTTCTTCA
Source organism: Suricata suricatta (assembly GCF_006229205.1). Taxonomy (NCBI): domain Eukaryota; kingdom Metazoa; phylum Chordata; class Mammalia; order Carnivora; family Herpestidae; genus Suricata; species Suricata suricatta. Next base: position 104,825,324 of record NC_043700.1, on the reverse strand, counting down.
CAAGACTTCTGCATGTTGAGTATTTTTCTGTTATTTCTTTTGAATAAATTCATCCTGCAGGGACCCAGAAGATTTCCTATCTCTTCCCGCACTTGATTTGTGTCATACCCCAATTACCAAGAGTCCTGAAAGGACCTGGGGCACTTTTCTCCTCTAGCAATG